>NC_022010.1:41888578-41897285 GCF_000317375.1 Microtus ochrogaster
GCACCACACACACACACACACACACACACTCTCTCTCTCTCTCTCTCTCTCTCTCTCTCTCTCTCTCTCTCTCTCTCATGGTTCAACCTCAGACTAAAATTATCTTCTCCCTTGGGCAGGATGAAGGGCAGGCGACTCCCCAGGGAGGGTAGAGACAGACAGCGCCAAATGGTTAACCCAGAGAAGGGGCCAGGGCTAAAAATGGACAGGGAGGTGTTTGGAGGGCCCCTCAGGCTCCTACCCTCTCTTTGTGTGCTAGGGGCAAAAGTGTGTGATGGATAAGAGGTTCAGGAAGGGAAGGGAGGAGCTGAAGACCAGGGGTATGGGGTGTACCCAGAGGGTTTTGTGCTGTCCATTCACAGACCAGTTGGGGTCACTCTAGCCATAAACTGTACTTTTACCTGTTGTTGACACCTACCCCGAGGCTTCAACTGTGGATTCTCGGGGTATACTCGGGAGGAAGTATGAGCCTTTATTAATGGGCTGCCCCTGGGCAGCTTGGCAAAGCCAGGAGCTGTGTGAGGCCTACCAGTGGGGTGGAACTGAGTAGTTCTGGGGCTCTGGGTTCCATCTGGCTCCTGGCTGCCTTCAAACAGGTGTTCAGTGGAAAGCGACTGGAGGCTGAGTTCCCTCCCCATCACTCTCAGAGCACCTTCCGGAAGCCCTCACCCACCCCAGGGGGCCTGGCAGGGGAAGGGACACTGCAGAGCCTCACCTGCCTCATCGGGGAGAAGGACCTGCGACTCCTGGAGAAGCTGGGAGACGGCTCCTTTGGAGTGGTGCGCAGGGGTGAATGGGACGCCCCTGCGGGAAAGACGGTGAGCTCTGTGTGGGTTGTAAAAGGACTCGCCTTCAGGCTTAACTAAGCACAGCGGCTTCTTTTTTCAACTCTAAAAATATTTTAGTTTGCTTACTGTGAAAGATTGAACTCTGAAAAGTGAAAGACCAGTGGTCTGCAGTTCCGTTGCATGACTGAAGCGGAGCCACAGCTGTCTTCTCTCCAGCCCCCACCCCACAGGTGTTGTGTTCATTTAGATACATCCCCTTTTCCAGGGGAGGCTGCTGCTGCTGCAACCTGCAGTTCTGTAGCTTGCAGAAATAGCTAAACAAATTACTGTCTTCGTACTGCTCATCTCTTCATGGACTGTCACTGCTAACTTGAGAATTTTCCTAGAAAGAGCAGGCCCACATTTAATGACCTTCAGAGGTCAGTCAGCCCTGTCCCCACGTCAGGGACAAACACGCTCACCCACTCAGGTGAACAGGTCTGAGACAAGGATCTTTGCCCCGAGTTGAAAGGAACAGTTAGCTCAGTGTTGGCAACCCACCATGAAAGGTCTAACTCCCTGCTAATCCTGACAGGTGAGTGTGGCTGTGAAGTGCCTGAAGCCAGATGTGCTAAGCCAGCCAGAGGCCATGGACGACTTCATCCGGGAGGTCAATGCCATGCATTCGCTTGACCACCGAAACCTCATTCGCTTGTATGGTGTGGTGCTCACGCCACCCATGAAGATGGTGAGAGCTTGGGTAGGAGGGAGGGTCAGAGAGCGTCTCCCATCACGCATGGCCAAGGGGTTTCCAGGGTCCTGCCCAGCACTGCCATTTCTAGATTTTCTAGTACCCATTGACAAGGAGCTGTGCCCGTAGGAAGGGCTGGCCCTTAACTGGAGTTGGTCTTTGGAATTTCTAGTCTGACCCTCTTTGGGGTGCTGCTGTCTGGGTCTCAGATCCCTGGGGTCGCTGGAGGGACAGGGCTGGGAAGCTGTGGAACTCGTGGTAACTGAGCAGACAGGTCAGGAAGGAGCATTACGTATGGCTATGGCAGATGCCCAGAACGGGACTGGAAACCTTGCCTCTCAGAGAGTAGAGATCTGCTTACCCTCTCATGTCTGACCTCAGGTGACAGAACTGGCACCTCTGGGATCTCTGTTGGACCGACTGCGTAAACACCAAGGTCATTTCCTCTTGGGGACTCTGAGCCGCTATGCTGTGCAGGTGGCTGAGGGCATGGGATACCTGGAGTCCAAGCGCTTCATCCACCGGGACCTGGCTGCTCGGAACCTGCTGTTGGCTACCCGCGACCTGGTCAAGATTGGGGACTTTGGACTGATGAGAGCGTTACCCCAGAATGATGACCACTATGTCATGCAAGAACATCGCAAGGTGCCCTTTGCCTGGTGAGGGGCAGGTGCCGCCGGCCTGTAGGGCCTGAGTTCCACCCCAGGCTTCTGGGCACTCTGTTACCCACCACAGGACTGTCTCTGCCCTGGTCTGTCCTTATCTGTTCTGGGCCTGGGCTACCTTTCTTATCTACGTACATGTTTGCACATCCATCCAAGGAATTCTCCAGGGGGATACAGGAAGGCCCAAGGGTGACTGCTCTTGAGATACCAAGGGCATGGTACTTAGTAGCGTGCTAAAAGGCCCTGTGGAGGGCTTGCTGTTAAATTTAAAGTGTATGGGGAATAGCCAGGAAAGAATGGTCAGTGGGCGTGTTTAGGTCAAGCTGGCCCAGGCAGGAATAGATTGTGTTGCATCTCGAAGGCTGAGACTTGTGCTATTCACCTGTGTGTTGTGGTACCTACCCACCGTGGGCCCTGGCGGGACTGATGTTTTGCTTAGATGATAGGATCTTCTGGTTCCAGAGGTAGGGTCCACAAGAAGCCTTCCCTTTGACCCTTTTCTATTAGGTGTGCCCCTGAGAGCCTGAAGACACGGACCTTCTCTCATGCCAGTGACACCTGGATGTTTGGGGTCACACTGTGGGAGATGTTCACATATGGCCAGGAGCCCTGGATTGGCCTCAATGGCAGCCAGGTGAGGGGACTAGAGGTGGGCTCCATAGGGTGGGGGGAGTCATCCTCCCCTGGTTTCCAGCCTGACCTTGTTGGAACTGATTCTTTTCTGATCGACTCTCAGTATGCTGTGTTGACACGGCCTCTCTGAGCTTAGCCAAGCGAGTGGCTACCGAGAATGTCACAGGACAGGGATGGGGTGGGAGGACATGGATGAGGGATGAGTTCTGGGCAGGGCTAAGGCTGGAAATAAAGGTCTTGGGCTCTGGGGACACGTGTGCCGTGGTGGCCAGGTGTGTCATCTTCAGCTGTGGGTCCGGTTAGGGAAAAGCCGGTGAGGAGACCCCTGCTGCCCCTAACCTGTGCACTCTCCTGCCTGGCAGATCCTGCATAAAATTGACAAGGAAGGGGAGCGCCTGCCCCGGCCTGAGGACTGCCCCCAAGACATCTACAATGTCATGGTCCAGTGCTGGGCCCACAAACCAGAGGACAGACCCACTTTTGTGGCCCTTCGGGACTTCCTGCTGGAGGTGAGGGTGGATCTGCCCATGGTGGCTGGGGAGTGCAAGAGGGGGCATCGGATGCTTAGCCTGGACCAGACGTGATCTGTTTGTGCCCCAGGCTCAGCCTACTGACATGCGGGCCCTTCAGGACTTCGAGGAGCCAGACAAGCTGCACATCCAGATGAATGACGTCATCACTGTCATCGAGGGAAGGTAGGGGCGTCCCTTCCAGGGCACAGGCTTGAGAGGTGCATAGCAGCCCCCTCTGCCTCTGAGAATTTGTGGCCGAACAGAGGCTGGGGCAGCAGCGTCGCTGACAGGCCTCACACTACTGAGAGCCATCTGCACAGATTTTCCCTGCCAGCCCCAGCCCAGATTGGCCTCAGAGCTGGGGGTCAGCACCAGAATCCCCAAATGTTTCTTGTTCTTCACTTCTGGTGTCTCCAGCGAAGGGTTCTGTTCTTGAGAGGTCTCATGTAGCTCAGGCTGGTCTCAAATGCATTATCCTCCTGCCTCTGCCTCCCAAGGACTGGGTTGTGAGTGTGAACAGCCATGCCTGGCTGCTCACCTCCAGCCTTTCAGGCCCCAAGCAGCCTCTCCCTGCTCTGCCTCTCCCCTTTGGCAACTTTCCATCCTTCCTGTCAAGCCCCGTCCCCCCCACCGGGGTTTCCCAGTCACGGTCTCCCTCCATCCACTGCCTGGACCTCTGTCCCATTTTATTCCCAGGGCTTCCCCATGAGGACTGCTGTGTGTCTGACCTACTTGAAACTCAGGTCACAGCCTACGTGCAGTATCCCTTAATCGGCCTACCTGCATTCCCCACGTTTCTAGTTCCAGCCCCTGCCCTGGCTCTACCCTCTGCTGGTCCTGCCTCCAGTCATCTGATCCCCAGAGTGTCTGAGGAACTGGTTGTGGGTAGGGTGTCTTTGCATTAGCGCTGTGGGTGAGTGTTGAGGACCAGGAAGAAAAGTGAGGCAAAGGGAGATTCCCTGTACCCCTTCCACTGACTCAGAACTGGGTAAGGATGCCTGCAGGGGGCCTTCAGGTACAACTTGTGCCTTACTGGGGTTGGTGAGTGTGGTGAGTCCCAGCCTGAGTCAGTGGAACGGGCCCTGGAGCTGGGTGTGTTAGATTTACCTGTATCCACTGTGACCCCTGTCCCACTGCCTCAGGCCAGGGCTCTCAGGTTGTTCTGTTCTTGGAACAAGAATGACGTCCTAGCTGGTTACAGAGAATGGGAGAGGGTGGCGATAGAAGTGAAAAAAAAACTGCTCAGGGAGACGTGGAGGCAGGAAGGAGCTGTGTGCGGGTTTGGACCTGAGGGGCAAGTCAGAGGCCTAGGAGTCAGTAGTCTGGAAATAGGCTGAAGATTTGAGGATAGGTAGGGAGCCTCCGTGGAGGTACCCGGGGCAGAAGTTGGCCTGTAACCATTTCCACTTCTAGGAGCCAGAAAGCCCTGGACCCAACTCCTCCTTGCGCCCCTCTGGCCTCGAGTCTTTACTAGTCTGTCTCTTGCTCCACTTGGAGCCCGTGTTCCCTGGGGGTAACGCTGGAGTTTCCCGGGTGTTTCTGGAAGTGGTGCCCTTGGTCATGGAGAGCAAAGCAGGCTGCAGGAGGGGCCAGGGGAGTGTCTCTTCTTGGGAGGTTGTTCCGGGTGTACCTTGTCCTGCCCTTCAGCCCCAGGCTCCCATTGCCTTCAGCTGCTGGTAGTCTCACAGCCCATGGTTCAGCTCCTAGAACGCATCCCTCTGAGCTGCCAACTCTTACTTGGTCCCTGGAACTGCTCAGAAGGTGGGAGGTGAGGGACACGAGACTCCAGCAGCCGGCAAGCCTCGGGAGTGGGCCTGTGTATCTGTGGTTACCGGGGTTTTCCTCCTTCTTTTCACCCCCAGATCGCTCTGTTTGTTTGCCTGAGTTGTCTCCATGTCTCCGGTGCATGAGCTTTGAGAGTCTCTGGGTTGGGTTTGTCTCTGTGGCTCTTCCTCTGGCTCTTGCCTGTCTTCCTTGTATTTCTCTTTTCTGGTGCTGTCTTCAGTCTGCCTCCTAGTCCCAGCTCTAGGATGCAGCTTGTCCCAGTGCTCAGCTCTTCTCGGGGTACGGGGCAGGTAGAGGATACCTAGACATTCTGTGAGCTGAGCTCAGGGAACTCTGTCTAGGTTTGGAGGTACGCAGAGCATGGTGGCACATTCCTTTAATACCAGAACTTGAGAGACAGAGACCAGAGGATCTCTCTGAGCTCAAGGCCAGCCTGGTCTACACAGTGAGTTCTAGGACAGTTGGGGTTACATAGAGAGACACTGTCCAAAAACAAACAAACAAAAAGCCCTAAAACTAAAAACAGATGTGGGGATACAAGTGATGATAGGCCTTTCTCAAGGGTCTTCCTTGGGGCGGTAGGATGGCTGGCGGCCCTGTTTTTTTCAGAAGTGGTATTGAGTGGGGACAGAAGTTTTGAAATCCATTTGCAGGTTCTTGGCCTGGCCTGGCCTGCAGCCTCCACTTCCTGTAGTAGGAGGGGTGGAAGGCACTCATCTTTGCCCTCAGAAGGGACAAGGTAGGGTTGTGTGTGTTGTGAGCAGAATGTTTGGGTAACATTTCTACCTCTGCTGCGGCTCTCTGAGTTAGAGAACACTGCAGGAGGTGGGCAGAGTAGAGCTTAGGGCTAGCGGCCAGGGAAGGGACAGGCTACTTCATGGAGGAGCTGCTGGTGTTGGGAGGTGCTGGGCAGGCCTTGCTGCCCTGTGCTTTTCACGGGTAGCTCTGTGTATGCGTTAAGGATCCTTTCTCTCCTTGGAATGGCTCTGCTATTTTCAGATGAGATTGTTCCTTCTCAGGGTGTTGTCCTTTCTTCTTCCTTCCTTCCCTGCCCTTCCTACCCTGAAGGCAGGGAGTAATCACAGGGTTGCTGTGGCTGGTGGTGGGCCAGCAGGCAGCCTTAGTGACCAGAAGGCAGCTGTGGCAGTGCACAGCAGCTCCCCAGCCCTGTGCTGAGGCTGTGTTCACGGGAGGCCGTTCTGATGGGACAGATGCTGTGAAGGTGAGGGGACAGGGCAGGCAGGCAGTGGTGGTGCGGGTAGGTCCCTGCAGCACGATTGTCACCACTGCTACCTTAACCCAGACTCTGTCCACATCCTCAGGTATGTGCAGCAGACGCAGGGCCTCCACAGCCAGCTCTGGGGCGTTTGGAGTGTTCAGAGAGAGCTCTGTTCTCTTCCACTTGTTCACTTGCTGTGTGGGCTCAGCCTGGGTCACACACGAGTTTGCTTTGTCTGCAGAGTGAGGGACTGAGGTCTTCATGATTTGCCGTACTGGGAAATCTAGACCACCCGATTGTAAGGCAAGAGAGTCGGCCTCATCACGAGAAGAAGGGAGGATGGCAAGGCTGGATTCCCCACAGCCCTGCCCACAGGTGGTACCAAGCCCCAGGTCTCCATGTGCTCCTTCATCTTGAAGGTCTGCATGGAAGGGCTGAATAGTAACTGGAAGGCATGGTCCTAAACTCATGGGGCTCCTTGTGGCTGATATATCAACTAAAATTCCTAGGACCCTGCTGAAGAGTGAATCTAGGGACCCCTAAGACCCAAGTAGGCCCCCATTGTAGGTGGGAAACGGGTGTATTGTGAGAGTGAATTAGTTTTGCAGAGTGAGTTGATTCGGATCCTGGTCATGTAGGACAGTTGTTGGAGCTGGTCTCCTTGTTTGTAGACTGTAGACAAAGCTACCTGAGCTTGCAGGCTGAGCAAATAGCCAGGCCGTCTTCAGGAGTGGCAGGTTATGGGGCTTCTGTTGGACACAGTGGACTGTTGGGTGGACGAGGTCTTCAGTGCACACCCTTTGCCAGGGGTCCATGAGTAGGGACCTTAGCCTGGGGTCACTTCACCCCTACTTCGTATTCACTATGTTATCTTTGTCACACAGGGCTGAGAACTACTGGTGGCGTGGTCAGAACACCCGGACGCTGTGTGTAGGACCCTTCCCTCGGAATGTGGTGACCTCCGTGGCTGGCCTGTCAGCCCAGGACATCAGCCAGCCTCTACAGAATAGCTTCATTCACACGGGGCATGGAGACAGCGACCCCCGGCACTGCTGGGGGTTCCCTGACAGGATTGATGAGTAAGTACCTGGACAGAGACTACTGGATACGGTCCTGGGCCCCTCACCACACCACACACAAGCCCTCAGAGGTTCCAAAGATGGTGCTGTCTGTTACTGATGAGATGAAGGCTGTGAATAGGCTCTGAACTTAGTGCTGCTCAAAGCAAGCAGTACCAGGAGCAGGCAAAGAGCATCCCCAAAGTCATTTTCCAAGGCCAGGAATGGTTAAGGTCTTAACCTTGTTGGCCTTTCCAGCCAAGTGGGGTCCATTGTGAAAGTTCCGGTCCCAGTATTTCCTATAGTGGATGGCTGCTGGGCAGCAGGACAGCCTTTGCCCTGGCTGTGGGTCGCCTGTGTAGATGCTGGCCCTCGAGCCGTGCGTGTGCACATGATTTTCTATAGTCAGTTGCTTTTCTCTCTCGTGACAGGCTGCCAGCCTCAGGGACACAGATGCAAACTTTCCCCATCCCTGCGGCTTGTTTATCACTTGTCCTCGGGGATCCTTTGGTGTGGCACTTGGACCACATCCCTTTCTGTTGTGTGTCGTTTCTTCTCTGCTACTGTGCAAAAAGACATTTGTTCTCTCCCTTGCGATGACCCCTTCTGCTCTGGGTCAGAGGACAGTGCTGACTCTGCAGAGGGGAGCGAGAGGCAGTAGGCCTCACAGCCCTGCACGGTCCATTGCAGGGTTTACCTCAGAATAGAGTGTAGGTGTCTGAGGCATGAGCAAGTAGATCTCCTTTCTGAATTCTCTCTGCCCCCACTCCCTGCTGCAGGTCCTTAGCCATACATCCTCCTGTGCTCTTCCTCACTTCTGTTCTCTTTAGCTTCTTCTGTTCCGGAAGCCCTTCTACCAGAAGAGAGTAGGCTGTGGAGGTGGGGTGGGCCAGGTGTAGGTGACTGAGTGCTGAGGGTGCTTGGGGGTGTGGGCCAGGGAGCTCTTTGCTGGGCCCCCAGCATTCTCTTCTCCCCAACACCACCCTGTGGGGCAGAGCTTCTCTGTCTGTGCACAGTTTTCCACTGTAAGTAAAATCAAGGTCAGAAAATCCCAGGGATGGACTTGTTTTTACTTGCTAAAAAGTCCCCTGTCACCCAGCAGACGAGGCACCACCTTCTGACACATGGGGAAGACACTTGGGAAGCAGTTCTCTAAGACATCTGCCTCTGAGCAACACTTTTTTTCCTTCAGGGGTTTCCAGAGTTGTGGAGCCCTGAACCTATGAGGTCAGGTGTCATATCTATGCAGGTCCAGGTCCTTCAGGGGTTTCCAGAGTTGTGGACCCTGAACCTATGAGGTCAGGGGTCATGTCTGTG
>NC_022010.1:41897385-41904972 GCF_000317375.1 Microtus ochrogaster
AGGTCCTTCAGGGGTTTCCAGAGTTGTGGACCCTGAACCTGTGAGGTCAGGGGTCATGTCTGCAGGTCCAGGCAGGAGGAAGTTTGTTTCCCAGTAGTGGGCACAGTCCTAGGGGATCTTAGGGAGCAGTGTTCCTCTAGTCTGCCCCAGCCCACTCTGTTTTGGGGAGGAGGGACGGGATGGAGATTCACAGTCTTTAGGTAAAGAGTGAGATCCCTGGATCTGAGAAAGATACAGAATTAGGAACTTTATGGTACTCTGTCAGCTCTCCTTCTGCGTCTCTGTGACCCTCTCTCCAGCTGCTTCCTCCTGAGAGTATGGTAAAATAGGCCTTTGTTTTTCCATACCCCACACTACAGACCGACGGGCCCCTAGAGAGGCTCTGCCTCACAGGAACCAGGTAAGGGCCTCTGAAGAAAGGGGCCCTGTGTCCTGTGTCCCACGCCTGTTGTGCCTTAGCCAGCCTAGTTCATTCTTTAGGCTTTAATCAGCTTTGGTGACTAAGCCCCAGGTCTCCGATAGTGACAGCGATAGTGACAGCATAGGGCTGGGGTGAGTGAGTGGGGAGCCTACCCGGCAGCTCAACCTCCTCCCCATTTCCTGTGGTTCAGCAGGAAGCTGCTTCCTGCCCACCCTTCTAGGGGCTAGCAGCAGGTGCTTCTCTTCGGTCTGGAGAACAAGAGTGTGCCAGCAGGTAGAAGCCTGGCATGGGTTTGGATGCCAGGCACCTCTGCCCTTGTAAGGTATTGGAGTCCATGAAGGCACAGGCTTCTCAGCTTGGGTCAGGTGTGCTTACCCCGTGGGAGCCACCTCCCAAGGGATTGATCAGTACAGAGTCTGTGAGCCTTGTGACTCAGCTTCCTCTGAGTCTTAAGTCTTTGCCTTGCTCACTAAACACTCAGGAAGGTTTTGTTTTGTTGTGGTTTTGGCCTTTATCTCCAGAGGTGTCTCCCCCACTGCTCTGCCTTCTGACCTGCTTCTCTCCCGACAGACTGTATCTGGGCAACCCCATGGACCCCCCTGACCTGCTGAGTGTGGAGCTGAGCACCTCCCGACCCACCCAGCATCTAGGAAGGCTGAAAAGTAAGAGCCCTCCCATTCCTTGGTGTTCCCAATTCACTGGCCACCCCGAGCCTGCTCTTCTGCTCTGAGGACAGTTGGGCCAGAGCAGCAGGTGGGACAGCTGGATTCCTGGCCCTGGCTGGGCGTGGGGTAGGGTAGGAGAGGAGAGGCAGCTGTATCCGCCGAGGTGGGTATCCTTGGGTTGGTCTGCATTGGCCCTGCAGCCTCAGCTTCCTCCTCCCTCCTTCACCAGGCTGTTCAGATCCTGGCTCCCGTACTTGCCTTAATCACGCTCTTCTCTCCCAAGCCAACACCCCACTCTGGGCTCCGTCTCAGCCAGGAGCCCCGTCCTCCTCCCAGATCCTGTGCCTGTCATTCTGGAACACAATTGTTCCATCCTGCCTCCCCGTTCCCTCCCACCTCCCATCTTCAGTTGGGTTTGTGCGTTTGCTCACTCCTGTTCACCTCTCTCTCTCTTTCTCTCTCCTTCCCTCCCTCCCTTTCCCTTTCTCACCTGAACTCTTCCCTCTGTCTGGCTCCACCTCCCCCCTCATCCCTGCCCTGCTTGGTCACTCTTCTTTTCTGCCTCCTCTGTCCGCATGGCCTTTCCTACAGGGGAGCCTCCACCTCGCCCACCTCAGCCTGCCATCTTCACACAGAGTAAGTGGGGCTTCTCAGGATGCCTTGGCCCCTGCCCCCGCCCTCTCTCTCCTCTCACCTCTCCTCTCCTGGAAGGTACAGAGCCCCAGCGGCTGGCTGTGTGGAAGGGGAAGCGGGTGTGTGCTGTGAGCTTTTGCTGCTGAACTGGCCCAGCCAGCATGCCTGCCTCCCCATCTGTGCCCTCAAAGATGATGCGGTCCTGCCGTGACTCGGCCAGCTCGTGCTTTTTCAGACATGCAGAGGTTGTGTCTTGATGTCAGGGTGGCATCAGGAGTCTGTCTTCTGAGGGAAGCTCCTGTTGGCCTGTGCCTGCTCTAACGGTGTGCCCCAGTAGAGGTGGAGCAAGGGGTTACTAACCAGACTGAGAGCAAGGAGTTCAGGGCTCTTGTGTTATGGCAGGAACGTCAGAGTCAGGTGTGCGTGGGATGTTGGCCCGCTCTTGCTTGGGTAGAGTTGGGGGGTCCTACATTGAGGCCTGAAGGCAGACAGCTGGCTCTGCCCTGTTTGAGCAGGGTCAGGTATGGTCTTGGTGCAGAGGCTAACCTCTGGGAAGTCGGTAGTGATGGGTCAGTGGGGGCTACTTGGTTGCTTTTACATATCCTGTCTTCCCTTGTTCCCCACTCATACCTGATACCATCTCCCTGTTGGGGTTTCCCTTTTTGTCACAGAGCCAACATACGACCCTGTGAGTGAGGACCAAGACCCCTTGTCCAGCGACTTCAAGAAGCTGGGCCTGAGGAAGCCATCCCTGCCCCGAGGGCTGTGGCTCACAAAGCCCTCGGCCCGAGTGCCAGGCACCAAGGCAGGCCGCAGCAGTGGGGGCGAGGTCACGCTCATCGACTTTGGCGAGGAGCCTGTGGTTCCAACTCCACGGCCCTGCGCACCCTCCTTGGCACAGTTGGCCATGGATGCCTGCTCCTTGCTGGACAAGACGCCACCACAGAGCCCCACGCGGGCACTGCCACGGCCTTTGCATCCCACACCTGTAGTGGACTGGGACGCTCGCCCGCTGCCCCCGCCCCCTGCCTATGACGATGTGGCCCAGGATGAGGATGACTTTGAGGTCTGCTCTATCAACAGCACGCTAGTGGGTGCAGGCCTCCCTGCTGGGCCGAGCCAGGGCGAGACCAATTATGCCTTTGTGCCGGAGCAGGCGCAGCCACCCCCTGCCCTGGAGGACAACCTGTTTCTTCCACCCCAGGGTGGCGGCAAGCCACCCAGCTCAGCCCAGACTGCAGAGATTTTCCAGGCACTGCAGCAGGAGTGTATGCGGCAGCTACAGGTCCCCACTGGCCAGCTGACCCCCTCCCCCACCCCAGGAGGTGATGACAAGCCCCAGGTGCCACCCCGGGTACCCATTCCCCCTCGGCCCACACGTCCGCGTGTGGAGCTATCTCCAGCTCCCTCGGGTGAGGAAGAGACAAGCCGGTGGCCTGGACCTGCCTCCCCTCCCCGAGTGCCTCCCCGAGAACCCCTGTCCCCTCAAGGCTCAAGAACCCCAAGCCCCCTGGTGCCACCTGGCAGCTCTCCGTTACCACACCGGCTCTCTAGCTCACCGGGAAAGACCATGCCCACCACCCAAAGCTTTGCCTCAGACCCTAAATATGCCACGCCACAAGTGATCCAGGCTCCTGGCCCGCGGGCTGGCCCCTGTATCCTGCCCATTGTCCGTGATGGCAGGAAGGTCAGCAGTACTCACTACTACCTGCTACCTGAGCGCCCCCCTTATCTGGAGCGCTATCAGCGCTTCCTCCGGGAGGCCCAGAGCCCTGAGGAGCCAGCCTCCATGCCTGTGCCCCTGCTGCTGCCCCCACCCAGTACCCCAGCCCCTGCTGCCCCCACTGCTACTGTCCGACCTATGCCTCAGGCTGCCCCAGACCCAAAGGCCAACTTCTCCACCAATAACAGCAACCCAGGGGCTCGGCCACCAGCCCTGAGGGCCACTGCTCGGCTGCCACAGAGGGGCTGCCCGGGGGATGGGCAAGAGGCTGCACGGCCAGCAGACAAGATCCAGATGGTGAGTGCCAGGCCCACTTCGAGGTGAAGGGCAGGGGTCTGAGGGTCCCAGAGGAATGGGCCCAAGTGGTGCTGATGGGTGGGTGTGCCCAGCTGCAGGCCATGGTGCATGGGGTGACCACAGAGGAGTGCCAGGCTGCCCTGCAGAGCCACAGCTGGAGTGTGCAGAGGGCTGCCCAGTATCTGAAGGTACCATCACTTCCTGCCTGCTCTGGCGTTGAGGGGCCTTGAAAGCTGGTTCTGCTGTACCTGACCCTCCCCGCTGGCTCTGAGTCCTGTGTCCCGACTCTGGTCTGGTACCCCTTGCCCCAGGGTGTCCCATGGCACCACTACCCTTTGCCCCTCAGGTGGAGCAGCTCTTTGGACTGGGTCTTCGGCCACGGGTGGAGTGCCACAAAGTGCTAGAGATGTTTGACTGGAACCTGGAGCAAGCTGGCTGCCACCTTCTGGGTTCCTGTGGCCCTGCCCACCACAAGTGAGTGAGTCACACACCGCCCTAGCTCCCTCTCCCAGGAAGGCTGTCCTTGGGGGAAAGCCACACATAGGTAGGGAGTCCCCAGCTGGAGGGGAGAGAGCAGGTGCAGGGCCCCAGAGGCAGGAGCTTTGTCTAGAACAAGGAACAAAATGAACTTAAGACACTTGGTTTTTATCATGAGTGGATGAGTGGAAGAGTTGCCTTAGGCCCTGGGTGGAGGAGGCGGACTTCCTGACCTCCTCTCTGGCTGCCCAAGTGCTTCATGGTGTAACATTTTAGTACTGGTTGTTTAAGCAAATATTTCTTAGCTCTTGTACCATATTTCTGTTTAACGTGCCGGTTAGTACTGGGGAGGAGGGTGGCTCGGTGAATACACTGGTTGTTGTACATGCGTGAGAACCTGAGTTTAAATCCCCAAACCTGTGTGAAATATGGACATGTAACTTGCGCCTCTGTAATCCCGGTTATCTTATGGTAGAGATGGGAGGCAGGGACAGAGTAATCCCCAGAAGTTTAAGGGCCTGGCAGCCCGGCACACCATAGCAGGAAAACAACAGAGACCCTGTCTCAAGAAGAGAGGCAAGGATCCACACCTGAGGATGTTCACAGACTTCTACATCCCACTGTGGCACACACGCCTGTATTCACACACAAACACACTTCCCTCACACGCCCTTTTCTATATATGGTAATATTAATGCTTTTTGAAGGAATAAACATTCAAAGAAAATCTCATTGTTTTCTCACTAAAAGCTTATATATATATATGTAGTCATATAAAATAAAGCACACAGATTAATATTAATTGAAATCTTTATCAAGCCCCAAAGTGGTGAACAGGCAGACGTGAAACCAGTATCATCCCAGGAACCAGTGCGGCTCACTGGGTGCTGGGAGGCAGGCGCCTTGGGGTCTGCCAGTCTGTACCGCTCTTACACAGCGTAACTCTGACTCTAATCAGAGACAATCGGAAACACAATGGGAGAGGGCTGTGGCCCTCCGACACACTGGACAGGCACTCAGCCGGAGTATCTGCCAGTGGTTGTCCCTAATTTACATCCTGAGAAGACTGGGCTTCCTGTTGTGCTTAGGTACTCCAGTACACAGTAGTACTCTTTCCTTAATTCAAAAGTTCATCAAGAAAGACACTTCACAGTAAGTTCTAAAATTGTTGCCTAAAATTTCCAGGTTATTTTTTGTTGTTTTGTTTTGTTTTTGTGTAGTGACCCTGAATTTCCCATAAGCTGTTTAGCTCATGTTGACAGATAAACTTTTTGCTATTTCCCATCTTTCAGACGCTGATAGTTGTCTGGAGAACAACAGTCTGCCCTAAAGGAACCATTTGAACCTGTCTGTAGGACCAGGGTGGGGAGATGCCCATCTCAGGCCTGGAACACCCACAGCTTGGACCTACTGCTGCCTGTTGCTCCATGTGGACAGAGCAGGAGGCTGGGACTCTACCTTGCCCACCTCACTCACCCACCCAGCGCTGTTCTGCACAGCTTGGTTCAGCCCTCAATGCCCCAGCCAAGAGGTGGGAAGGAGCCTTGTGAAGGCAAGACAGGAAGCTGCCTGGCAGGCCCTGTGTGTGACCTGCCCCTGGCTCAAGATCAGGGCTGGGTTACTGGCTAGCGTGTGCCCCAGGCTTTGCCCTGGAGGACTAGACTAAGGAAGCCAGGCTTGACTTGGGCAAGAAGGATGTGTTGGCCGCACAGAAGGGTCGGCCAGCATCCAGCAGGCCCTTCCTAGGGATGGGCCCTTTTCCAGGGAGCCCCTGTAGGCATTTGGAGTGTTGGACAGAATGTGACTTGTGGCTTCACTGTGAACTTGCAGACTTGGACGCTCCTAGGAGCTTGTACCTGGAGACAGTCTGAAGTGGCTCAGAAACAGAGAAATGGCGGCAGGTTCTCTGGCAGGGCCCAGGGCCCGAATTGGAAGGAGACCCCAGGGGCACCAGTACTTTGTTGTTTGACCCCTGCCCTTCCCCGTTGCTGTTCCATGTGTTCCCATCAGCCTCTGTTGCCAAAGTTGCTGTCCCAGCTCTGGATATCCGCTTCTTCCAGTGAAATAAATTCCGTTTCTATTTTATGTTACTCACTCCTGCCTGTCTGTTTCTTGTGTCCCTCGTCTCCACAGGCCATGGCTGTCCAGAGCAAGCAGCCTTTTATTACCCCCTACAGGCGGAGAGAGGAACTGCAGCCTGGCAGAGCCTTTTCCTGGGCCCTCTCAGAGCGGGCCCTCCTTTCCTCTCTGGTCTGGGAACGTCAGTCTTCTGGGGATCTGTTCCACTGCTTCTGAAGGGCAGGACACACTTCAGGAGACAGTCCGGTAGCTCAGCTAATGGGAACTAGGTCAGAAATGGATAGTATGAAGGGCTCCACTAGGGCCAAGTAATGTATTACATGGTTTCCAGTTTAGAAGGTACCAGAGAGCACAACAGAGCACCACCCCAACAGCCCACTTTCCCATCCCGCTTGCCCTTCCCGCCTTTATCATGTTTCGTGTGCATTCCCCTCTCTTAAACGAGTGAATTTTTGAAAAATTTTGTAGGAATTTGGCTTGGCTCTTTTTCAGTCCTTAGCAATTACCGCCACTGTGGCAGTCCTCTGGGTATATGGGCTGCCTTCCACTGGGTATACGGCTGCCTTCCACTGGGTATACAACTGCCTTCTACTGGGTATACTACTGCCTTCCACTGGGTATATGGGCTGCCTTCCACTGGGTATACAGCTGCCTTCCACTGGGTATACGACTGCCTTCCACTGGGTATATGGGCTGCCTTCCACTGGGTATACGACTGCCTTCCACTGGGTATATGGGCTGCCTTCCACTGGCAAGACTGGGTGACTGGGTGATGCATTGTGAGCAGCGGGTGGTGGTGGGGGGCTGTGGAACTGTTCAGTGGTCACACTAGCAGCGAGAACTGGCCATGTGGTATAGCTCCCTGCCTTCCCAGGCTGCCTGGTGGCAAATGGGGTGACAGTTCTCATGTCTCTCACTCACGAGTAAGGAGAGTTAAGTCAGTTGGATGCCTGGAGAGATGATGGTTCAGCAGTTAAAACTACTGCTCTAGCCATGGTTCAGTTCCCAACGCTTGCAGGACATCTGACACCTGATCTCTATATCAACACACATACATGCACATGCATACATATATATGCTCCCAACACTTCACCACTTTTTTTTGCAACAAAATGTTCTTTTCTTACATTCAGAAATATCTTACAGATCTATCAATTTTCAACTCCATTTAAGAAGACAAAAGTGCTGTGTGAGTTGTCAGCATGTAAGACTCTGTCATTGAGGGTGTGTTTCAGGAAGGGCGTTTGCAGGGGCAGGACGCCAGAGCAGCTGCAACTCCCGTGTGTGTGTGT
>NC_022010.1:41905177-41914044 GCF_000317375.1 Microtus ochrogaster
TGTGTGTGTGTCTGTGTGTGTATGTGTGTGTGTGTGTGTGTAATGCAGCTTGGGCTGTGTTTCCTAAACTCCAGGCCTTCCTGCTGGCTTCCTGCAATCCACCTGCCAGCTCGCGTAGCATCTCTGTGTGTAGCAGAAGCGGATCTGGGTTTACCAACCCAGGGAATCAGCTGAGGATTTGTTGGGCAATCTGTCAGCCTCACTGACAGAACACAAGCTGAATAGACAGTCTGTGCCCCTGGGAAAGAGTGACGTCATCACGGCAAGTTGGTGAATCTCTGTAGTCATTGTGTATGTAGGGAGATGGCTCCCCAGAATGTGACTCTTCCTGACTTAGGGGGGCAGGGAGTGAGGGTCGTAGTGTTTCAGTGGTTAGCTGCTAGCTCACAGTGTGGACTGGCTTGCTCCCAAGTCCTTTCTCTTCCTGTTTGGGGGCTTCTCATATCCTGGTGAATGACAGGTCTCAGTCCTGAAGCTGCTGGGTTCCTTTGAATCTGTAGACGGGTGTTGGAATTTCTCTTTACGCTGGATAGATCTACTTGACAGTAGCTAACGTAGCCAAAAGGGAAGAAAAACCTAGCATGGGCCCCCTTGCAGGCAAAAGATATTTTTAATTTGAAGCTAGTTCATTTCTACAGAACTCTGAACTTGGAGAATTGCCCCTGAGCTCCTCAAAGGCTGTCACAGGGCTGACAGGTTTTGGATGAAATGGTAAAATCAAGAACTAAAGGGTGAGGATTTTCTTTAAATGTATCCGTTTCTAAAACATCTCTTAGACACTTTCCCTCCGTTTTTCGTGATAGTGGTAGTATTAGATAGCGACCTTGTGTTTGGATGCTCTGTCTGCATCGGGGGTTGCTTGAACCCCTAAGCAATTACTTCTTTGTGTCAGCAGTGCCACCTGTCTGAAAACGGAGACACAGCACCCTTGAGTAAATTTGAGAGCCAATGAGGGCTAGGATTGCCGGAAGTCATTGTCCAGCACACCATTTAAGAGTCCAAGAAGAAATGAGTCCCTGGGCCTTTGCTGTTAATAAACAGTTTATATGCCTGTGGAAAAAAAAAGAAAAAGAGTTCAAAACCAGCAGGGCAGTGTGCATACCTTTAATCCCAGCACTCGGGAGGCAGAGGCAGGGGGATCTCTGTGAATTTGAGGTCAGCCTGGTCTACAGAGCTAGTTCCAGGACGGCCAGGGCTACACAGAGCAACCCTTTCTTGAAAAACAAAACAAGCAAACAACAAACAAAAAAGTCCAAACTCTGCTTGCTTAGGGCCATGGGTGCTTTAGGGACTCAGCCCAGGGAAAGTTGGGAGGGAATGGGTTTGCTCACCATCTGGTACCAAGTGGGGATCAGCTACGTCTGACAAGGTAAAGAGAAAGGACATTAGAATCCTGCCTGTTCTGTGATGGTTGGGATGCTCTGAAATGTGGCCTCCCAGCCACATGTGCTAGGACGCTGGGGACTTGGGGAGCATGCAGTCCCTCCCCAGGAAGTCCTGGCACCACCCCACTTGGGGTGCTTGGGTCTCCGCTGGATTTGTCTCCTTTGTTCTTTTTATGACTTTCGTAACACCCACTGTGGAATTGGCAGAGCACAATGAGAAAAATGTGTGGAATTTTATAGATTAGTTTTATCTGTGTACATATGTACGTATTATCTTATAAAAATAAGGGCATTGACATGAATCAGTTACAAGATACTGCGCGAGCATGCGTGTGTGTGTGTGTGTGTGTGTGTGTGTGTGTGTGTGTGTTTCGGGATAGGGTTTCTCTGTGTAGCCCTGGCTGTCTGGAACTCACACTCACAGAGATCCTCCTGCCTCTGCCTCCTGCTGGGATTAAAGGTGTGCGCCACCATTCCCGGCTAGCTGCTTATTTTTAAAGATGTATTTATTTTTATTTTATATGTATGAGTGTTTGTCTGTACGTCTGTGCACCACATGTCTGTCTGGCACCATCTGAGATGAGAAGAAGACATCGGCTCCTCTGGAACTGGGTTATAGGTCACTGTGAGCCTCCAGATGAGTGCTGGGAACTGACCATAGTGCCTGAGCAAGAGTAACAGGTGCTCTTAATCACCGAGCCCTCTCTCTCTCCAGCCCTCTAAACTGCTTTTAAGTCATTCACATTTTCTGCTGCTCATCTTCATCTTGAACGCCCTGGAAACACTACATACTTTGCATTTTATGGATAAACTCTTGTTGTGTAAGGCATTATTTGTTAGCATTTTTCTTTTCCTTTCTTTTTACTTTTGTTTTTCGAGGCAGGGTTTCTCTGTAGCTTTGGACCTGCCTAGGAACTAACTCTTGTAGACCAGGCTGGCCTCGAACTCACAGAGATCTATCTGCCTCTGTCTTCCGAGTGCTGGGATTAAAGGCGTGCGCCACCACCGCCCGGCTAGCATTTTTATTTTTTAATGAGTTACTTATTATGTATATACAGTGTTCTGCCCACATGTGTGCCTGTAATGCAGGCCAGAAGAGGACACCAGAACATATGATGGTTGGGAGCCACTTTGTGGGTGCTGGGAATTGAACTCATGACCTCTGGAAGAGCAGCCAGTGCTCTTAAACTCTGAGCCATCTCTCCAGCCCCTTAATTATTTTTTTAAACATGTTTGTAAATGTATTTTCAGGAAAATAATCTTCTTTCCTATAGTCTGCATGTTTCCAAGTAAAGGACTTAGATTCTCAGGGTATTTTAAAGTCTTGGGAATGGTAGATTGGATGGTCTAGCTGCCTGGAAGGCTCCTTCCAAGGCTGGAGGCTGGTGGCTGTCGATTGGTAGAGCTCAGCTCCCAAGGCTGCCCGACTTCCCCACAGCTCGCCAGGTGTGGAGATGCCCTTGGCTCAGCTGTCTCTCTGGAGCTGTCCTTTTGAAGATGTCTCCCTGCTCCTACTGCCACCCTCAGGATTGCCCCAAGGGCTTCTTTCCCCTGGAACATTCTCATTCTGTCATCTGAGGAAGGGACAAAACCACCTATTCCCAGGAATCCTGAAAACGCCTGCAGTGCTCCTGTGGGAGCCCCTCCCCACCCCAGGGGAGGTTTGGTTACCCCATGGTCAGTGTCAGTGGTCACATGAGGCCCAGCACCTGAAGCCAGCAGCACCTGGAAGCCCTACCCTGGACTCGCTCCACTGAAATCTGTGTTACCCAGATCTCCAGACAGAGTAACTGTGCAAAGCTTTGAATGAGGGTGGCTCTGCCCTGACCCCACAGAGCTGGCAGGCCTTGAAGGATCCTGCCTGGCTCCAGGAGGGCCCTCTCCAGCTCTGCCCATCACCTCCCAGTGCCCTCAGGTCCTGGCAACCACCATTTTGCTTTCTGTTCCTAGGATTTTTGCTACATTTAAGCACTTCCTTATAAGTAGAGCTATGCTCTATTGGTCCTCCCGTGTCTGACCCGGTGTCTCCCTAGTGGCTTCTCTGGGGGTGTCTATGGCCATTATAAAGCACAGGAGAATCTGTGCTCCATGCCACCCCCAAAGATGCTGCCTTACCCACTCCCATTTCTTTGAGGAAACACACTTCAGAAGTTGGGGGGGTGTTGTTTTTGTACACGGTTCTCACTGTGTCCCCCTGATGACCTCAAACTCCTAAATAAATCTCCTGCCTCGGCCTTGAGATGACAGGCATGTGATGCTGTGTCATTTAGGGCTCAACACCACCTTCCTCTCAATGTGTTCAGTTGCATGCTAAGTTTGCTCCGTTTCCTGATCCTCACCTCTGTCCACTGGTAGAACTTCTGCAATCTGCAAGACTCCAGCTCCACCTGTGGGCTCCCAGAGCCCTCTGTTCCTCGGGTTTTTGCTACACTAAGCACTTCCTTCTAGGTAGAGCCATGCTCTATTGGTCCTCTTGTGTCTGCCTTAAAGTCTTCGGTCAGGGCTTCTATGGTCGTCATAAAGAACCATGACCAAAAGCAGCTTGGGGAGGGAAGGGTTTATTTCAGTTAACCGTCCCAATCACCGTCCATCACTGAGGGAGAGTCAGAACAGGGTCTCTAAGTAGGAATCTGGAAGCAGAAGTGATGTAGAGACCATGGAGGAACACTGCTTGTTGACTTGCTCCTCATGACTTGCTCAGCTTGCTTTCTTATACCCCCCAGGACCACCAGCCCAGGGGTGGCAGCGCCCACAGTGAGCTGGATCCACTTATATCAGTCGCTAATAAAGGAACTGCCCCACAGGCTTGCCTCCAGGCCAATCTGATAGGGGCATTTTCTCAACTGAGTTTCTCTCTTCAGAAGACTCTAACACATGTCAAGTTGACATAGAAACCAGACAACACAATACAGGTGTGGTCAGTGACACACACCTTTAGTCCTGGCACCTGGAAAGCAGAGGCAGGTGAGCTCGAACTCTGAGTTCGAGGCCAGTCTGGTCTACATAGAGAGTTGCAGGACAGACAGGGTTGCACAATGAGATGCTGTCCCAACCCCCTGTCCCCCTCACTCCCAAAAAGGAGCATCAACTTAGCATAAGGTCCAAGCGTGTCAGAACTGCCTTCTGTTTGAAGGCTGAATCATAGTCCCCTGAATATGATTATTCTACAAATACACTACATTTCTTTGCCAGATTTCTATGAACTTGGGTTGCCGCTACCCTTCGTCTATTGAGCATAATGCTGCTGTGGGCATTAGTGTGCCCACACCAAGACCCTTCTGCCAGGCAGTGGTGGTGCACGCCCTTAATCCCAGCCCTCGGGAGGCAGAGGCAGGCGGGTCTCTGTGAGTTCGAGGCCAGCCTGGTCTACAAGAGCTACTTCCAGGACAGGCTCCAAAGCTAAAGACCCTTCTTTCAACTCCTTTTGGTATTTGCCCAGATACAGGATTACTGGGCCACATGAAAACTCCATTTTGAACTCCATGTTTGAGTTTACGTTCATACTAACAACGCACAAGCGTTTCTCTTCCTCCATGCCCCTTCCTTTGTGCTCTGGTTTCTTCCTGTCGGTGTGGGTGGCATCATACTGTGACTTTGGTCTCCTACGAAACATCCTGTCTTTGCTTGTTCTTTTCCTCAGGTTGTTTGCTGTCATGGTCTTGTCTTTCTTTGGACCTCCTAGCCAGGAGTCTCATCTCTCGCAGTTGGCGTAATGTCTTTCTGCCCTTCTGCCCAGTAAGCCCAGCTCGCTTCTCACACACCAACGGGTTCTGTCTCAACTTTCCTCCCTCAAGGTGTTACTAGTCTGTTCCTGAAGTAGCGAGTATCCGTGATGTCTGCTTCCCCCCAGTCCCGTTCTCCCCGCTCCTCCCCCCTCCCCCACAAGCAAAGGCTCCTATGGAAAAGCCACCCTCCCACCTCTCCCTTCTAGCCCAGGCTGCCTCTCCCACTTGGGACAGACACCATTCTCTTCACGGAGGTCCCTGCTTAGCTATGAGCAGCCCTGGTGGTGAGGTGGGTGGGGACAGAAACCTGGATGTCTTAACCTCAGGGTGACTGGATCACCGGGGATGCGGATCTTAGGAGCAGTAGAAAGTGGTGAGCAGACATCTGGAACCACAGAAGCACCCCTGCAGTGGAGGACAGTAGCAAGATTTGTTGTAGGGAGGTTGGAGAAGCTGAGGAAAAAGCCCCGCAGGTGGCTTGGGATCGCTGTCTCTGTGAAGGGGGTTCGAGTTCTATAGAGCCAAACGGTATCTTACTTCTAGGTGTTCTCTGCGGTGTGTGGACTTTCTCTATTTCATTTTATCCCTTCCCAGCTCCCCTGGTCTTCCCCTCCATAACTCCCCCATGCCCTTCCTCTACGTGGCCGTCCAGCCTATGGCGGGAAATCTAAGGCCAATGAACTTTCCCACACCAGGGGTCTGGCCCTCCTGGCTCCACTGGGCACCTCCCTCACCTCGGGGAACCTCAAACCTCAGCTGGGCCAAGCCAGTGAAGGCGAGCCACAGGACTGCTGACGTGCGCCCCCTGGAGGAAGCGCAGAGCATTGTCAAGCAGAAACGCTGCCCACCTGGTCTTCGCAACAATTTGGGCCGGCCTCCCGGATCTCTGGGATCTCTGTGCGTGGGCTGATTGTGTTCTGTTTAACCACAGCCTCGGGCGAGAAAGCACGTTCATTTTCCCTTGCACACAGCTCCCATCTGGAACAGCTCTTATTTCTAACCCCTTCCTCTATGAGAAGTTTTAAAATGCAAATATGTTATCCATGCATGCATTCCTAACCTCAGAAAAAAGGAATCCCATCAGATGAGCTCCCTGCTCCGTCTGTCCCTTGGCACTGCGCCAGTAGCAAAGGCTGACACCAGACATGTATAGTAGGACAGAGACACAGATGCCATCACTTTGGGGTCAGACAGGTGAGAAGCCAAGCTGGCACTTGGGTGAAAGACATGTGGAAGCCTATGGCAACGGAGCTGCCCAAGCTACAGACCTCAGAGCGCTGTGCTGGTCCAGGACATGGCTGGTCCATGGCTCTAACCTGCTCATCTGAGGGGCTGAGAGGGGAACCAGCATCCCTAATTGGCCACCGGGTGGCACACGTGTGTGGGACAGATCCAGAGAGATTAAACAAACATTGGAACCACAGTTCCCAGAAGGCAGATAGGCGCGTGTGGTCAGGACTACAGAGACGGTTCAGTTGATGGGCTGCTTGCCATGCAAAGGTGAAGACCCAAGAAAGGATCCCAGATCTCATGGAAAATACTGAGTGCGGACCAGAGTGCGCCAGAGATGCTCAGTAGGTAGCCACACTTGTCCCCATGCCTGATGCCCTAAACTCCACCTGGGGACACACATGAGGCAAGGACAGCGCTGACTTCCTTAAGTTGTTTGTCCTCCACACTCATGCCATGGCATGCCCGTGACACAACACACACACTCATGCCATGGCATGCCCGTGACACAACATACACACTCATGCCATGGCATGCCCGTCACACACCACACACACACATTCACACACACACATTCACACACACACACAGAGAGAGAGAGAGAGAGAGAACTAAATGTAATTTTAAAAGATGTTTTTAAAGCTAGGCATAGCCGTTTGCAGCTATGACCCCAATGCTGGGTCCCTGGGGCTGAGTGGCAGTCAGCCTAGCCAAATGGCTGAGCTCCACTCCAGGTTCAGAGACCCTGTGTTTAAAAAGATGTGGACAGTCGCTGAACCAGATATCGGACACTAATCTCTGGCATCCACTCACACACGCACACACACACCTCCGTACACACGCATGAACACACTCATACAAAGAAATGTGTGCCCTGACTTACACTCATCTGCTGAAACAAATAAACACACAAGGAAAGCCCCCTCCATGGGCTTTAAACATGACCCTGAGTCTCAGAAGATAATAGGCATAGTGTCTACGTCCCAGCTCAAAAGCACTCAGTGCACAGTCTGACGTCCCACGAGGACTAACATTCGACAGACCACTGCTATAGACAAAGCAGACGTCCGTTCCCCAACAGCCATGATGACCGTGCTCCAACAGAAGAGACTCTCTTGGAGTGAAAAGAAAGAGGACATCACAACAGATAAATTAAATATTTAAAAAGTATCATTAAATGGGAAGGGACTCCACGGCTATGGGACGGGTGTGAACCGAAGCCATCCCTGTGCTAATGATTCTCCAGAGTGAGTGTGGGAGAGTTGGACTATTGCCAATCTGGAGCCGAATTATCTCAGGCTATCATAGTGTGTTTCTAGGCAATCATTGGCCTAACATCTGTGTGACTGTGTGGCTATCATGTGAACCCTTTGCTGATGTAGTAATAGACCGCTAGTTTCCACCAACACCAAAGCTAAGAATGTCCACAGCCAACATCTGAATGTTACAGCAGAGGGCGGCTTGCTTTGCTATGAGCCGTCGGCTTTAAAGTGCCTTGATTTATGGCTTAAAAAAAATTCTGCAACTATATTTAAGAAAAAAACAAACCAACTTTATTTAACTGCTTTTAAAAACAGAACTGAGATCCGGGGTATGGTGGCACAGGCGGATCTCTGAGTTCAAGGTCAGCCTGGTCTACAAAGCAAGTTCCAGGACAGCCAGGGCTACGTAATGAAACCCTATATCGAACCTCCTTCTGACCCCCACCTACACAAAATTAAGGAATGGAAAATTTAGAAGGAAAAAAAGAGTCAAACAGTCAAAGTAGCAGTTTCGAACAATAAATAAATAAGACAATTCCACTGGTAAAAGTTGTCCAGGTTTGAAGGTCGAGGGCGGAGGCGCTGTCCCCAGACCCTGCGGCCTCTGAGCCACTTGCCCGGCTCTCTGTCTCTTCTTCACGCTGTCTGCTTGTAGAAGGCACAAAAGGTGTCTTCACAGACTGAGTCGGGGCTGGGGGCTCAGGGCCTCCATGGCATGAGGAAGGAGGAGCACAAGTGGTCCCTGGCAGCCGTGTTCTCACCACCCCACCCGAAGAACAAAGCTGGGACCCCAAGCCATGCTTGCGCCTGTAAGTCAAGGCCTTTGGTGGGAGAAGATAGGAGACAGGGAGAGAGTCAGCTGCCCCCACAAGCCCTTGTCCCCTGGTTGATTTTAGACACACACACACACCAGATGGCACACTGGGCACTGAGGGATCCTGGTGAAGAGCAATTGTTTAGCACAATCTTTGGCACTAAAAATAAAACAAGGATAGCCGGACATAATGGTGCACACCTTTAATCCCAGCACTCGAGAGGAAGTGGCATGCAGATTTACATAGAGAAACCCTGTCTCAATAAATTAGTTAAATAAAGCAAGGAAACCAGGCACTACCCCTTCAAATGACCAACAGCACACAGACTGTACACACACACACACACACACACCATACACACACACACACGCATGCACGCACGCACACGCACACGAGGGTAGAAACAACAATAAAATAAACAGTGGTTGTATTCAAAAGTCAGAACTAAAA
>NC_022010.1:41916402-41926987 GCF_000317375.1 Microtus ochrogaster
CAGGAACGGTGGTTCTGTAAGTCTATTAAAGCTGTATATATATATTTTTACAATCTGTCTGCATTCGTTTACACCGTTACAGTGAAGGGTGATAGAGCTGCTCCTAAAACCTCCTCTGGCCTCTGTGTGTGCATAGGCAGACATTGATTTTCAGTGGGTTTTATTTTCTTAGGGTTTTATTGCTGTGAAGAGACACCATGACCATAGCAACTCTTACAAAGGAAAACATTTCATTGGAGCTGGCTTTAGTTTCAGAGGTTTAGTCCATTATCTTCATGGATGGTCGTGGCGGCATGCTGGCAGACATGGTGCTGGAGACGGAGCTGAGAGTTCTACATCTTGATCTGCAGGCAACAGGAAGTGAACTGCATCACTGGGTGTAGCTTGAGCATAGGGACCTCAAAGCCCACCCCCACAGTGACACACTTTCCCCAACAAGGTCATACCTACTCTAATAAAATCACACCTCCTAATAGTGCAACTTCTTGTGAGCTTGTGGGGGCCGGTTGCATTTACACTACCACATTGGTAGACGCCTCATCCTCCTGTTTTAGTTTGAGAGCTCTCTGAAGGCGAGCCCAGGGCCACCCCAGAGCGAGGATGCCAGTTGAGGCCTGGGCTGTGACAATCTCACAGTCCCACCTCCTCCTCTGTGCTTGTATTTCTGAGATACGCCCCATTAGCCCCCTGCCTTCCGTTCTCTCTCAGAGTTTGTCCACTGGACTGGGGAACGGGACCCAAGATGGTGCCTGTCACTCAAAAGGAGGAATAGAGGAAGCAGAGTATGTAATGAAACCTGCCCTCTTCTATACCAGCATCTCCCAGGGCCTTGTCCCATCTCTGGCCTATCACAAGGAACTTGGACTCTAACAAGAACGCCTGGGGTGCACGTCAGAGTGTGGGAAACCCCGGTGAGAACAGTGAGAAGATCCGATGCATGTGCCCGAGGGACTACTGTGCCAATGTGGACACCTGGGACTAGCATCATCTCCATACTACACCGGCAGTACTGTGAACGGGGAGATTTTCCATGAAGTTAACAACTTTTGGTGACGTGCCAAACCAAACACCCAACTCTCTGAGTTTGCACAATGGTTGAGTTCCTGGAAAATTCAGTTTGTCTAAAAACTGTACAGACCTTCCTTTGTCACGTAGGCTACAGGACATATCTTCTCAGGCGTGACTGTGCCGTGGGGTCCCTGGGCCCTGCCCTTGTCGTCTGTGACTTAAAAATAGTGTGGAATTTCTCAGCTTGTCCCCTAGGAGTGGCCACTGCCCTCCCCTGGAACAAGTGCTTTCTTCTGACCGCCTGCACTTGGAACTTAATGTTTATTTATTGGAATTTTCTCTTCAGCTTAAGATGTCGGTGCCCTTCTCAAACCTTGGTTAAGAAAACCAAAATTCTGGGCCATCAGACATCTTCAAGAGGTCACACAGTTGGTAAGTGTGAGTGTAATCCAGGTCTGGATCAGGTATGGCCTTCAGCCAGATCCTTGTTTTCTGTTCCGAATTCCTTCTAGCAGTCAAGAGTAACAACGTCTTGGGCGCATTCACTGTTGCAGGCACAAGGGAACTGGGAAAACGTGAGGCTGGAAGCTGCTGGGCCTCTGGGAGCCTCATCTGAGATGTTGGTTCCCTTTCTCGGTGCTGTGACAAGTGCATAGCCAAACGGTCTGCTTTTAGTGTTAAAGCTCACTCTCTCATCATGATGGGGGATCACGGTAGGCGAGCATGAGGTGGCTGCTCACACAGCATCTACAGTCAAGGACCAGAAAGAGATGGACACTGGGCCTCTGCTCACTTCCTCCTTTGTACTTTATCCAGAACCCAACCCACGGTGGTGTTACTCATGCTCCGTGAGTGTGTGTGTCTCTGCTCTTCGGTGTCCTCTCTGAAGGTTCCCCATAGACATACCATCAGTGGAGATCAACCATCATTCTTGTTCAAGGCCTGAGGAGCCTGGGTTGGTGGATGGAGCAATCTCAGGCCCCCTTCCTCAGACTCACCCCGAGGTGATTGTCCATATACCACAGAGGGATCCGAAGAAGCCAGCAATCGGATTGTAAGGCCTTTGGCTGCTCTCACACTCCGATGTGGGCCCCAGGAAGCAGAAGTACCGGTGTCCAGCTCAGATGGTACACTGCCAGCAAGCAAACCTCCTCATCCCTTCACTAGCCCTGGGCATCCCAGACTCTTCCCTCGAGTGTGAAGAGAAGCACACAGATCCTTTAAGACCCGGACTCGATGTGTTTGTTATCTGTTGTCCTTGACCTCAAACGTGTGAGCTCCAGTAGCCCTGAGAAGAGCGTATAGCCCTGCCTGCATGGCTGCTACCCACGCCTTCCCTGGTACTGCCGTGTCTGGCCTGAGAGAGGGCAGCTGAGACCCAGCCGCTTGGCCACTGCTGGGTGTTGTCCTCCTCTCTGAGAGAACTTCCAGGGAATGACCGTGACAAGTTTCTTTTCACAGGTGGGGAAACTGGGGTTGAAAGAGCTATGGCAATATCCTGAATTAGAGCCAGTGACAGCAATGGGATTCGTCCTGCTTGCCCCAAATGCTTCCATAAGGTTCCTGACCCTGAGGATAAACAATCCACTGCCCAGGCCCCACATCTCAGAGATACTAGTATTTTTGGAGACAGACTTATTATTTTTTTAAAAAAAATTTATTTTAATGCATATGCTTGTTTCAGCATGCACGCATGTCTGTGTACTACATGTATGCAGTACCTGTGGAGGCCAGAAGATGGTGCCAGATCTCTTAGAGACTGGAGTTAGCTGTCAGCCGGTTGCTAGGAACTGAAACTATCCTACGCAAAAGCAAGAAGTGCTCTTAACCCCTGTGCCATCTCTGCAGTCCTACATTTATCCACGTATTTTTCTGGGGTGGTGCATATGTCTCAGTGCTCCTGTGGGGGGTCAGAATTTGTGGGAGTCTGTTCTCTCCTTCTATCAGGGATTGCATGGACTCAGAACGGCGGGCTTTGTGGCAAGTACTACATTGACGGCCTTAGACCGGTTTCAAAAGTGCTCCACGCAGCCGCGGTCTAACCTGCAGCCAGGATTAGACCACCGGTGTGCTTTGAAGGAACTTGACCTTGAGCCAGGTTTTGAAGGCTAGCCAGGACTGGTGCACACAAGAAACACCAAGGCGTGGGGGCGGGGCTGAGCTGGGAGGAGAAGAGCCGCACATTCCCTGTGCAGGGGTGAGGGGATGGAAGTGTGGGGGTGTGGGTCTCCCAGAGTGAGCTTCAGCCAGAGAGCTGGAGTGCTGCGCTAACAGTATCTTGCTTGGGGGTTCCCTGCTGGGGAATGCCTTGCTTGGGGGTGCCCATCTGGGAAGATGCTTGGGGGTGTCCTGCTGGGAGTTTTTCTAATGGGCTCTCCTGTCTGTGTTTCTTCCTTCTGGATAAACACATGCTTCCCCAGGGTGTTGTGTTGGGCGGGGCTGAGGGTGTGGGTGAAAGTGTACGGCTGGTTGCCTGGTCCAGAGTCTTTAAGAAGCAGTCGTGTCGTTGGGATTAAAGCTGAAGATCACCCTAGAGGAAGTGAGTGCTTGAGAGGAAACTAGGGGGAAGAGGAGAGAGCCCTGAGACGACCAGACAAGTCTGAACCCGAGGGGAGGAGGAGAAGGCAGAGGAGTGCCCCTTGGCTCTGACAGCTAAGGAAGATTGTGCGCACCTTGTCCCTGTCACTGCCTGGGAGGTACTAGGAGGATACCGCTCTGCAAACATGTGACGGGCTTCATAGGGCTGCAGAGGACCTGATAATCTGAAGTCTTGTCCCATGCTGTCTCATCAGTGACATGGCTGAGGTCATTGGGTCTTTAAGTCGTGACTGCCCGGTACACCCCATGTCTTCACACGCAAGGTACGGACAAGTTCCTGAGACTTCCCAGGCTGCAGTTTCACTTGTGGGCATCCTAGGCCCAGCAAGATAGTTTGCTCAGTGAACCCTTGAACTCTCTTAAGAGAAGTACAGTGTTTATCAGGAGGTGGAGACTCAGGACGTGCCAGACCCTGGCTTAGGTCCCCACCGCCTCCTCCAACATCTCTAGCTATTGTCCTATAAACCATTAGCCATGCCAAGTCATTGGGAAAGCGTAAAGATACGGACTAATTCAGAAGGAACCTTTCCTTAGAAAGCAATGGACAACTGTGGAAGCCATGTTTGCTGTCCACGGGCCCATGCAGAGTCCTCACGCTGGAGGCACGGTGGTGTCCTCCTAGTACCTACAGTACTGGTAGACAGCCTTCCGTTTGTCACTTCTTCTTCTCCCTGCTCCACAATCCAGATAATCAGACATTGAATTGACACAAACACACGACCCTGATTTCAGTCAAAAGGCTGATGCAAGATGGGGAATCTTTCTGCTCTACCCCCGATGCTCCTGTCCTTCCCCACACTAGGTGAGTGTCCTTCTCAGGACAAGCTCAGTGTGGGTCATTCCAGAATGATCTACAGGCAGCAGGGCCCTGAACTGTGACCTTGCTGTGCTGTCCTATCCTCCTGATGACCCCATCATCTCTGCTACCTGGTGCTCCTTGAGGCCAGTGACTCATACACAGAAACCTCCCCAGGATGAGGAGGGACCAGGTCAAACTCTGAAATAGAAACTAAATCTAAGCAGGGGCAGCCCCTCACTAGGAAAAGGCATGAGGCCTGGGAGGAGAAGAGAGAAGAGACAGGTGTAGGAGGTATGGGGAGAAGTTCTCTTGAGACCGAGCACCCTGAGGGGCAGGGACCAGATTTGCCTCCTATGCCTAGGGCCTGGCAAGCAACTCACATACAGTAAACTTGGAACGAACGCTTTTTTTGAATGCTTGGTTGACTGATTGATTGACTTTGAACAAATTCACATAGAGGGTCACAGAGACGACAATGAAAATGGCCTGGCCATGAGAGGTGCTTACTCCCCAGGAGATGGCCACTGGATAAAAGTGGTAGAGCCCTTTTGTACCCAAGAAGGGCAGCCCTTTGAGAAATAAGTCCCAGTGGGACCAAGGGAGGAGCCTCACTTGATCCTGGGTAGCTGGGGGAAGGTAGCTACATAAGCTGAGGACATTCTTAATTCTCAGGGCACCTTGTCCACGTGTTTCAATGCTCTTTGGGCACTGAAAAGGCCCCTGCGTCCTGTCTGCCAGCTGCTGCTATCACTTGGATGTGGCTAGACCAGACCGAGTGGTAAAAGAGGGGTAAAATACACTTGGATTCAAAGACACCCTGTGAGAAGAGCGTAAGATGTCTCGTTCATAATGTTTATATTATGAGTGTTGAAATGACAATGAATGAAATAATACTATGTTGAAATGATAATATTTTAAATAGACTAGATTAAAGAAGAGCCTATTGTTTTTCTTTTACCGTTAATGCAGTTAATGGAACATTTAAAATTATATTTATAGTTTTCACTCTACTACTGCTGGTCAGCACTGCCCTGCACCTGAGTGGTCTGCTATGTCTGCTTTTCCCACAGGATCTAAATGTGGGAAACATGGCGGTCAGTCTATCTGTATGGAGAAGTTTCTTTTCAGTGGCCACATGGTATGCAATTGCTTGAAGATCTTGTAATGATGTCACACTCTTTGTGAGCATACAGGGACTTCAGAATCTACAGAAATCTTGTGCCGAGAGCTGTGAGTCTTCTGTCTCTGGACACAAGGGACCTCCAAGGGTCCCTTTCCAGTGATGCGGATACTTGGTCAAACAGAGTGACCCAGCTGCCACAGAGGGGACTCACTGTGTATTCACGGAGAGAACCCAGACCTGGGAGGAGGAGGAAGAGGGAGAGGAAACAGGAAGTGAACTGGCCAGTCGGAGAGTGACTTAGGAGTCGGAGTGGCTCAGTCCACAGAGGTCAAAGGGTGAAGAGGACTTACACCAAGAAGTGGACATCCGGAAGCCCAGTGAGCTCCTTTAACAGAAGTCGAAGTCATTCGAAGGATTTACTTAAAAGGGAATCCACTCCACATTAGCCTGTGGGTTTTTTTTTTTTATTTTTTTTCGAGACAGGGTTTCTCCATAGCTTTTTGGTTCTTGTCCTGGAACTAGCTCTTGTAGACCAGGCTGGCCTCGAACTCACAGAGATCCGCCTGTCTCTGCCTCCCGAGTGCTGGGATTAAAGGCGTGTGCCACCACCGCCCGGCTTGCCTGTGTTGTTTTCGTGGTAGCTGGTGAGTCATGCCTGAGAAATGTTAATAGCCGCCCCCCCTCGGGAGCATCGTAGTGTAGACAAATAGATTATGAACAAACTAACGAACCAATAAGACTTTTGTTTGTTTGTTTTATTTTTTCAAGACAGTGTTTCTCTACATAGCCCTGGCTGTCCTGGAACTCACTCTGTAGACCAGGCAGGCCTCAAACCCAGAGATCCGCCTGCCTCTGCCTCCCGAGTGCTGGGATTAAAGGCGTGCGCCACCACCACCCGGCTACCACTAAGACTTTTAAGGTTGGCTGTGAGTGTCAAGAATGAACTGTGATAGTCACTGAGGTGGATAGTGCCATGACACCCCCTTTCTGTGAGCGACATTAGCATCAGAGTGGAGATTTGAACATGAAGACACCACTATTGAGAGACAGCGGCTAGCCTTGTTGGCTTTGGCCCAGCTAGGTGGACAGGATGAGGTAGGGGGAGCTCTGCAGACTGAGGCGAGCCTCCCTTCATGCGTTCCTATTCGTCAGGGTGAGAGTTAGGGACTCCATGGGCTGGATGAGGAACCATGTGAGATGAGAACGAGGAAGAGGAGCGCGTATCATCTGAATGGACCTAGCGGCCATGAAAACGTGTGGTTCTCCTTCTTCCTCGGGGGTTGTTGGCAATGGGATTGCCAGGGTAGAGGGAGCAGAAGCAGAAAATGAGGTTCCGACGGCTGCCGATACGGTGGAGATAGCGCTCCTGGAATGACTGCAGGGAGACAGCTCAACTTTATTCCACAGTATACGGAATATATAGGTTTGGGGGTGGTATCTGGGGACAGATCTTAGCTTGCATTCAGTGGTACACTCCTATCATAGCTGGATTAGACCAGAGCATACGCCTTAGCTGTGTGGGCAGCAGGGGAAGAGCATTTGCAGGGAACTATGCCGAGGGTCATCCTGGAGACAGATCAGGCATCCAGGCCTAGAGACATCCTCCAAATAAGGGCAGACGGAGAGCAGGAAGCCTCGCTGGTGAGGAAGTCCTTCATGTTGCCGAGCCTGGAGAAAGCTGTTAGGCTCTGGTAGACTGCCACCTCTGACCAGCAGGGCCTCCCAATAGTCCGGAAGGTCACAGGTCACTGAAGGGATTTGAACAAGAGACCCCATCAGCTATGAAAATGAAGGCTCTCCCAGCGCTAGGTACCCAGTAGATGGAAGAGGAAGAGTCAGGGACACATTTCAGGGGACTGGCAAAGTCGTCTACGGGAGGAAGGGGGACATCTTGAGCTGGGGTGGGTCTCATGACAACAGAGGACAGAAGGGACAGGGAGAGGAATCACGGGGTAGAGACCAGATTTCTGCATTGTCTAAGGGTTGTGATGGTGACTGGGAAGGGAAGCTTGAGGAAGACGTTCGAAGGGTTGGTTTAGAACACTGGAAAAGGGGTGCTTGATGCTCAGTGGACACAGAAGGAGGAAATAAGAGCAGGTTTGGGGGGCTGGAGAGATGGCTCAGAGGGTAAGAGCATTGTCTGCTCTTCCAAAGGTCCTGAGTTCAATTCCCAGCAACCACATGGTGGCTCACAACCATCTGTAATGAGGTCTGGTGCCCTCTTCTGGCCTGCAGGCATACACACAGACAGAATAGTGTATACATAATAAATAAATAAATATTAAAAAAAAGAGCAGGTTTGGAATCAGTTGTTCCAAATCCAAATTTAGGAATCTTATTCCTTAATAAAAAGTATGCTAAACATAGATAAACCTGGGAATTGTGAATTCTGTATTCCTAACTCATATTTTTCCTTTCTTTAATACAACTAGACATTAAAAATGGGGGCATTGGTGAGCAAGAGTCAATATGAATACGGGTGGCTGGCCTGTGGTCACACTAGCTAATGCCATCGCTGTATCTGTCTTCCTCAGTTCCCAAGTCCAGGCCTGAGGGTGGAAGGGGTCGGATCCCGACTCTTTACTTATATCCATAGAACGAAGCCCAAGACTCAGGAGGAGGTAGAGAAACAGGGAATGGAAGGTTCTGGGGCTTGATGAAACCTTAATTTTAATGGGTCCATAGTCTGAGAGACAGTCCGTTCGGCAGTGACATCCATGGCTTCAGCTTCTTTGACCTGAGTGTGGTGGATCCATCGTGTTATGCCAGCTACTTATACTGCTGTAGGAGTGGAGAGAATCACCATGTAGGGTCCTTTCCAAGTTGGTTTCAGGGTCCCTTTGGCTACCTGCCTGACCCAGGCAGTATCATGGTGCTCGAGCAAGGGGAAACTGGTGGTGGACTTGGAGGCGGTCTGGGTTTCTCAGATAGTCTGATGAATAAATAGCCTTTAATGACAACTGGAGGGCCAGCAGTGACTTGAGGGGAATAATTAGAGAGTTCTGCTAACTGCTGGCCTCTGAGCCTAGGAGGCAGTGGGGGAATCTTCAGAACATAATCTCATAGGGGGTAAATGCTCCCACCTTTGCTTAGGGTGCAGCAGCCCTAAGCAAGCAAAGGAAGGAGGCCTGTCCATCTGTCTTAGTTAGGGTTTCTATTGCTGTGAAGAGACACCATGACCACAGTAAGCTTCTAAAGGAAAAACATTAACAAGGTGGCTTACATCTTCAGAGGTTTAGTTCATTATCATCATGGTGGGACATGGAGGCCTGCAGGCAGACACACTGCTGGCTACTGTTTGATCAGAAGGCAACAGGATGTGGACTGTCTCACTGGGTGTGACTTGAGCATATGAGACTTCAAAGCCGGCCTCCACAGTGACACACTTCCTCCAAGATCACACCTCCTCCAGCAAGGCCACACCTCCTAATAGTGCCACTTCCTTTGGGGGTGATTTTTTTTTTAAACCACCACACCATCCTTTGCTGGGCTCTGATGAGAGTTTTGTTAAAGGTGATTTTTTTTTTGTTGTTGTTGTTTTAACCTGCCCAGAACTCTGCTGTCTACACACATAATGAAGTCTTCAATCTATGTATAAAACTTTAGCTGTTAATTGAGAGGTTTTGACTATGAAAGTCAGGCTGTTGTCAGACCCTGCTGCTAGGGGGAAGACAAATCAGAGAACCGGTTCCTGGAGGAACTGTTTAAGCTGCTCTTTAAATAGTTTCAGTCCAGGTGGGGAACGCTTCTGCTCACCCAGAAAAGGTGTCTATAAAAGCCAACAAATACTTGTATCTTCCCCTAGTAGAATGGATCTCGGTGGAGTCAGTTTTCCCAGAGTTCACTGGGGCATCGGTGTCTCTCTGTTTTGGTTTGACTTGAGCACCAACCTGGCATCTGGCTGAGACATCCCCACTAGGTTGTCCAGTCTAAGTATAACATACCCTGGTCCCAGCAACTCAGAAAGTTTTTGGACCTCAGACGAGTAAGTAGCCTGGTCAAGGTTAACTACCAGAGCCTGCCGCTTGTTTCTGGGAGAATGATCTTTCCTTCTGGTGTCCTCATCAGCCTTGAGTTTGAGCTGTGTATTGATTTATTTGTTTATTTGTTTATTTATTTATGTTTTGTTTTTAATAATAGAATCTCAGGCTGCACAGGTCAAGATGGGTCCTACTGGTCTTAGGGCAGTTTGTCTGGTAGTCAGATCAGTGGCTGTCAGTGAAGGACAGCAATTCTTAGGGGAAGCCAAATAAATAGTCTTCAGGAGGGCCAAGTTTTTTATTTATTTATTTATTTATTTATTAATGACACTTTTTTCCCCTATAGCTCATGCCATGAACATGGACATGCACAATAGTAAAAAGCATAGCCACTGTCCATATACATAGTGGTGGACTTTCCTTTTCCCCATCTGAGGAGCCTGGGTCAGCTCACTCAGTTCTATTGCCTAAGCTGATGTGCCTGGCTTGGGCTCCAATTGTTTTGGGTGAAGTAACTACTGAAGCTCCCGTGAACCTGGGTTCACGGTTCCTCTTGTGACAGTCATGGATGAGCACCAGAGTGGTTGTCAAGAAGAGGTTAGCAGAATTGATGACACTGGGTATCTCACACCAGACTCACGGGTGGACCAGGAGTAGGGCCTGGTACTGGGTCACACAATCATCAGGCAGCCAGATTTCTGGTGTTCCTTGGCGGAGGGCCTCAACCACGTCATGGACGCTGTGAGTGCAAGATCTTAACCCAGGTAACTTGTTTTGTTTTTTTGAGACAGGGTTTCTCTGTAGCTTTGGAGTCTGTCCTAGAACTAGCTCTTGTAGACCAGGCTGACCTCGAACTCACAGAGATTCACTTGCCTTTGCCTCCCGAGTGCTGGGATTAAAGGCGTGTGCCACTACCACCCGGCTTAACAAAGAAAAATCTTTCTAGCAACTATCTTTAATCCTTTTAAATAGGACCTAGTAAAAATTGTTTAAAGTCTCTTTGGTCAGGAGAAAATAAAAAGAGAAAGTCTGTCCAGGCTGCATTGTCTGGCATGCCCAGCCCTGTTTTTTTTTTTT
>NC_022010.1:41927987-41935839 GCF_000317375.1 Microtus ochrogaster
CCAAAACCCAACACGTTCTGAGTTGACATACTACAATTAACAAGAACAGTTAGCCAGAAGCTATACAGCAAGGAACTACATTTAGATATTTTCCCGGAACTATGGGCTTTGGTGAATTAGGTCTTTGTTTTCATTTTGGCAGGTGGTGTTGTCAACATGTTGAATTTTGTAGTCTGAATGGTACTTCCATCATGGAGTCAGTTGTGCTAAGGTTGTGGGGGGGGGGGCTACTAAAATATGGGTTCTGCTATTGGCTGTGGAAGTTGATGTTTGTGAAGCTCCAGTTGATGGTGAATTTGAGAAATAGGTAGCCACTCTCAAAACAGGGCCCTCAAGTTCAACATCTAGAATATAGGTGGCGAGGAGAAACGTGGCAAACCGAGAGATGTCTCATGTGCCATGGATAAAGTTTGAGGTAATGTCATGTTACTAAAAGAATGTGTCTAAATGGCTGGAGATCTGGGACAAGCGTGTGAAGATACCACATAGTATTGTCGGACAAAAAGTATTTATTAAGGACAGGAAACTGAAGGCCAAATGTACCCTTTCTCACTGTAAGAAGACCCTCAGTACCATGATATTTCTGCCGAAGCAGCTCCGACTTTGAAAAGCCTCGCCTCCGGGGAGTTCCTTGCCATGCTTTTCCCTTGCCCCACCCTATGGGTCCTGGGTACAGCTTTGGCAGCACAGCACCAGTAATGAAGAGGAGCTGGAGCCTGGTATCCTGTGTGTCAGACACAGTGTGGGTGCTACCTTATCACCTAGGCAGGCAGGCTATGTGCTTCCTCTCCGGGGTGCTGAAGGAGATAAGCCGGCCTCAGAGAGAATATGGCTGTTAAAAAGTGTCTTTGTTGTGACTGTCTCCTAGCGACAGCAGAAGCTACACCTGTAAGTCACCATCATGACTGCACAATGTGTGCAGAGCAAGGACACCAGATGGCACTGGGGAAACGCCCAGGAGGCCATAACCCTACACGAAGAGCTACAGGCAACCAAGGAGAGCTGGGAGTGGGAGAGGCGGCTTCCCTAGGGAGGAGCACACCAAGTGCTTGCCTGTGCCAAATGGTCAGCTCTAAAAATATACATGCTAGTAACATTATACAGACTCAGTCTGTTATAGTTAGGAATATATGTGTGTATACAAATACATATATGCATACAATAACAAATGATGAAAAAAGAGGCCATGAATCTGAAGGAGAGTATCAAAGGGTTTATGTCAGGGTTTGGGGGAAGGTAAGGGAGGGGAAAATGTTGAAATCAAAACACAATGTCAAAAATAAACAAAGTGGCGGCCAAGGCAGTTGCGACTGGATGGTGCTCAGGCCCGAGGACCAGTGGTAGCCAGGCTTACCTTTGACCTTTTCCTGCCCGCCTCCTGCCTTGGTTTGTGAATCCTGTCTCCTCTAAGTGTTTCTTTTTCTTTTTTTTTTTTCTTTATTTTAGGTTAAAGAAACAAACTTCTCAGGAGTGCTTGGGTGGAGTTGGGGCACTGGTACATGGGACTGTAGTCGGTTTTTCTTTCAAACTCCATAGCTTTGCCTCCCTGCCCCCAGTAGATTAGGCCTCATAGAAGCAGATCAGGCAGAGGGAACAACTCTATAGTCTCTCCTCCTCGCCTCCTCCTCCTCCTCCGCTTGGCGCGGCGGCGGTGGCGGCCATTTTCCGAACGGCTTTTACCACAGCCCTCTCTCCTCCTCTAAGTGTTTCTGATCCAGCAAATTAGACTTGGACCCAAACCATGTTCCCGCTGAAGGTAAACGTGGTGAAATCAGAGATGGAGAGGGCCAAAGCCCTGAACCAGCTGGATGCCGTTCTTCAGTGTCTACTGGAGAAGAGTTACATGGACAGGAATGTCTGGATGAAGATGCTGGGAAAACACCCTTGGGTACACACAACAAGGATTGTTCCATTGCTGCTATTGGCAAAAGGCCATCTGCCTGCTTCCTCCACCAGGAGGAGGAAGAGGAGGGAGATGGTCGATGGGTTGGCTGGGGGGGGGGTCCTCAGAGATCCAACACATGTGATCAAGCTGGTTGACCGGAGTGTGGATTTGGCCCAATTCAGTGAGAACATACCATTGTATGATGCGCAACTGTCCCTCAGTGTGAGAGCAGGCGCGGTCACCCAGTTCACCACTGCCCCTTCTGTCTGAGGATGAGGAGGGTTCAGAGGTCATCAACAGCAAAAGTTGTGATGTGTACACACTGCCTCCACCCACAGCCCTTGGATCACTTGGAGACACCTGCAGATCCCATCCCCACTGCAGCCTGAGACCCAGGGTACCCCAGATGATAAACCCTCTGAGCCTGAACCTTCTCTTTCCACACTCATCTATCGCAACATGCAATACTGGAAACGTATACGCCGGAGGTGGAAGGAGGCATCTCACTGGAATCAGCTTCGTTACTCAGAAAGCATGAAGATCCTGAAGGAGATGTATGATAGGCGGTGATGTTCCCAGTCCCCCGCCCCCCACCCCAATAAACCTGCCCCCAACCAAAAACTAAATAAATAAAAATAAACAAACAACAAAAAGATCACTCTCAAATGCTCATGTGACAGGTTTTATAACTGTTAAACACACATACACACACCACATACATATAACATACACATATAACACACACAACACACATATAACACACACCACATACAAAACACACATAAACACACACACCACACACATATAACACACACACCACATACAAAACACACATAAACACACACACCACACACATATAACACACACACCACATACAAAACACACAGAAACACACACACCACACACATATAACACACACACCACATACACATAACACACCACATACATATAACACAGACAACACACATGTAATATATATACAAACACACACACACACACCTTACTGCTTCTACTTTTCTGGGAATAAATGAAGGCACAGCCTTTTGATGCTACCTAGTTTGAGTTGGAAGATGGGGCTTGGGACGGCTCTGTAAGAACTGTCCTAGTGGACTCCCCATCAAGCTGGTGTCTACGACTTCTAGTTCAGGAACGGACTTCAGATGGATTGGTGACACACAGCCAATCGTAAAGACACTTTTCTCTACTGGCCTCCTCCTGGCCTGGTCTCTTTTCAGAGCTCCTGCTGGCTGAACCAGGTCCGTGACACGGAGCCCAGGCTCACCCATGCTCTCTGTTAGGCATTAGCTTTCTTTGCCCTGCAAGTTTGTGTTTTCAGCTGGACAGGAAGTGACAAGCAGGGTCCAGGTTTCCTCCTCTCCTTGGCTGGCTTAGTGTACCTGCAGTGCCGAGAGCTGACCTGTCGTCGTGACCCTGGTGTCAGTTCTACAGTGTTGCAGAAGTGACTTTTGTGTGTCAGCACATGGGTTACTGATTGGCTTCAAAAGGGTACCCAAAACAAATCTCCCCGTACTCACTGTTAGGAATCTGTCTAGGGACCGGAGGGACAGCTCAGGGGTTAAGAGCACTTCCTGCTTCCTAGAGGGTGGGAGTTCAGTTCCCAGCACCCATGGGAGAGAGCTCACAACTTCAATTCTACGGCATCTGACACTCTTTTGGCATTTGAGGACACTCACACATATGTGCACACACACACACACAGAAGAATAAACAGTAATACAAATTAACCTTTTTTTGTAAAGGATGTTTTTAGTTTACTGTGGTGGCACAGACCTTAATTTCAATACTCCAGAGACTGAGGTAGGGTTATTGCAAGTTCAAGACCAGCTTTGAACACATAACAAAACTCTACCAAAAAAACAAAACAAAACAAAACAGAAAACAACCCCAAACCCGGTTTGGAGAGCTGGCTCAGTTCGCAGCACCCACAACACCACTTACCGCTGTGAAGCAAGCTCCAGGTGATTTGGCACCTTCTGCCGGCTTTCTTGGGAACCAGTGCCCTTACATACACACAGGGAGACCACTCACACGTATAAAGTTAAAGCAAAACAAAACCCCAAAACATTAAAAATGTTTCTGAAGATTCCACTCCACAGCTTCTTTTAAGACATCTGAGAAAATGGTATATTTATTTTTATTTCTCTGATAATTATAGTCAGAGTCCCCTCGTCTTCCTGACCCCCAGCCCCCTGTTGGAGTGTTGTAGCCCAGTGGGAGAGCGTGGGCTTAGCACCTGTGAGCCCCGAGTTCAATGCCCAGCACTGAAGGAGAAATCGAAACAATCCCTTTCCTTTATCAGACGGGACAAAAGGTTTGCACAATTATTCGGTTAATCACTTACTGCACATTTGTAAGCCCCACAGCAAATATTTGATCTCTTCCTGTGACACTTTGATCTTTTTCTGTTGAGTAAGAAAATCAGTGGGCCATTTCCTCCCAGCGTTGCCTCTCAATCATCTTTAAAGAATGGATCAATACTGTTCCCGCCTTATGATTTATCAGACAGTGTATTGATAAACACCCTGGCTGGCCAAGACACTCCCCAGGAGAGTGTTCTTCATATCCTGTATTGTAGACTCAGGCTCGGGCTTGTTTATCTCTCTCTCTCTCTCTCTCTCTCTCCAGCAAAGATCAGCATTTTATAAAACCCCTTCTTCAGAAGGCAGGCAAAATTCTTGTTGTGGCAAAGATGTGTGGTTGCAGGAAGGATGGGGAGGAAGAAGGGAAGGAGGGTTAAGTAAGTGTAATACACAAGATTTTTTTTCTAATGTGCTGGTAAAATCATGCCCTCATTCGAGCACTACCAGGCCTGACCCTGCCTAACTTCTGAGATCAAACAAGGTTTGGCCAGGTTGTGGTGTCTCATATCTACCTGTATGGCCAGCTCCAGGGAATCTGACACCCTCTGCTGACTTCTTCGGGCCCCTTTTGGCTTCGGGTTTGGGTTCAGGTTCGGGTTAGGGTATGGTTATGGTTAGGGTGGGGCCCAAAGAAGATGTATGGTGCGCGTGCGCGCGCGCGCACACACACACACACACACACACACCATTTTTAATTTTAAAGACGTAATATTGAAGCTGCTTAATACAGTAAATCAAACAACAGAATGTAAATGGTACCTAGCTCATTGATAGAACAGGCTGTTAAAATTCATAAGAACATTAAAAATTGGAAGGCAGAAATATCTTAAAGTTATTTGTAGAAAACGTGGGCTGTATGTAATCTTCCCTTTACTGTCAAAGTTTCTATAATATTTGTAAATTTCATTTATTTTTAATTTTTTAAAAATTTAATTTAATTTTAGGTGCATTGGTATGAAGGTATCAGATTCCCTGGAACTGGAGTTACAGACAGTTGTGAGCTGCCATGTCGGTGCTGGGAATTAAACCTGGGTCCTCTGGAAGGGCAGCCAGTGCTATTAACTGCTGAGCCATCTCGCCAGCCCCTCATTTGTTATTATTTCTTTTTATTTAAGAGAGGAAGAGAGGAAAGAGGAGAAGGAGGGGAGAGAGAGAGACAGAGACAGTGATTGCAGGCAATTCAGACCTGTCTCCGTGGCCAGTACAGTTAAGTTCCTTCCTGCATCCCCCTCCCCCTTTTCTCTCTCCACCGGGTTGAGCAGCTCCTGGGAGGAGAGGAGGCACCGTTTTGGCTGTGTTCCCTGCCAAGGTCACATGTTGAGAAAAACACCTTAAATTCACACGTGGTGCTTAGGAAGTAGTTAGGACTAAGTGTAATCACGAGAGTGGGACCTCCATGATTTTACACACACACACACACACACACACACACACACACACACACACACACACACTTTCTGAGCAATCCAGTGTGTTGTTGCCCAGACAGACCTCACCAAATGTCAAGCCGACGCTGGACACGGGGGGTCTTGAATTTCACAGCCTCTAGAAGTTTAAGCCAAGTAAGTTTTGGTTCTTTATATTTTTCTATAGCACCAGGAACCAGACTAAGACAGTAGGGGAGACTCAGGCTCCAGCCCTCCCTCTCTCTCCACTCTTCCCTGCCCCCTGGCTCCCTCCTCCAAATTCTCAACTGCCATCCTTCTGTATTTGCTCACTCTGACATCGTGATTCGCTACCCAGCTTCTCCCCCTGTGGCCCTCTGTGGGAAACCAGCAGGGTAGAGGGACATGGTGGGGCCCAGAAACCTCCCAGCCTAACTGGTAGTGACCGATAGCTTGGCTCCTGGGGTTACCTGGATGCCCACACCTCTCTTCTCAAGAGCAGGGAGACAGGTGCCTGAGGTACCTGCTAGGCATCGTCCTTTCCCAGAGAGCCTGCCCCATTCTTTGCTTGGCTGACTTCTACAGGTTTTAAGACCAGATGAAGAGTCCCATTTTGCTAAGGAAACCTTTCTTCCTCAAGGATACTCAGCCTGGGACTGCTGGGAAGAGATGATTCATGCTCCCCAGGTCTAGGCTGAGCCTACGCTTAGAAAGTCCTTGCAGATGGAAGAGCAAAGCACCGGCAATCCATTCGCATGACCCTTGACCCTTGTCCTCAGTCTTCTCCACACACATTAGCTTTTATTGATTTCTTTTGAGGCAGGATCTTGCGAGCTGGCTTCAAAGTCATTATCCTCCTGCCTTAGCCTTTGGAGAGCTAAGGATTACAAGTGTGTGTCACCATGTCCAGACCTCCCATTTTAATTTTAAAAAAATTTAGTTATTTTATGTGTATGGGCATTTTGTTTGCATTTGTGTCTGTGTGCAGTGCCCATGGAGGGCAGAAGAGAATATCAGACTCCAGTTACAGGTGCCTGTGAACTGCCATGTGGTTGCTGGGAATTGAACCTGGGTCCTTTGGAAAAGCAGCCCATGGTCTTACCCTCTGAGCCATCTCGCCAGTTTCCATGTGTTTTATCTTGCTATTATTATTATTAGAGACAGGGTTTCTCTGTAGTCTGTCCTGGAATTGACTCTGTAGACCAGGTTGGCCTCGAACTCACAGAGATCTGCCTGTCTCTGTGTGTTATCTTTTAATAAGCCATACCTTTGCTTAATTTACATGCCATGTGGCTGGGGGAGACACTTTTGGTGTAGCTGTCATCTAACGGCTCCCACGGCAGGAGCATGATGGGTTACACCCTTCCTCCTCCCCCTTTACCACCCCCCCCTCCCCCCCCAGTGCAGTGCCTCCTGTGGCTGCTCTGAGCCAAGCCTGGGGCACAGTGAGTTTGCCGCTATGCGTGCGCCTTCCCACAAGTCATGTGACACCTCCAGCGGTCTCTATGGGTAACGGCTCAGATATTGTCCTGATGGAAATGTCCTCTCGGAACTGAGCTGAAGTTAGGTTCTGGCTGCCCCACAGCCCTCTTCTTCCCTTCCCTCACAGAAGCCAGATACAGCCTGTGGGAGCCTCTGAAGAACCCCATCTCCTGGACCAAACAAAAATAACCAATCCTGGGCCAGAGATGGTTCAGTGGGTAAAAAATACATTCCGTGAAAGCTGGATGGATGGGTTGAGTTCAGTCCCCAGCATCCATGGTGGTGGTTGGTGGTGGGGACAACCATGCCCTGCAAGTTGCTCTTTGAGCTCCACCTTTTCACCCTGACATGTGTGCACACAATAACGATAAATAATAAATACCCACCCCACCCCCCACCCCTGATCGTGCTGACTGCCCAGCTGTAGAGGACACCTCAGTCAACTTCCTTCAGTCAGCCCTCACAACCATCCTATGGTGCATTTTATATATGGGAAGCCAGACACAGAGAAGGTAAGATAGTTCTGGGGTGTGCGTGCTCACCATAGAAGGTTCTAGATGTGTCTCTGAGGTGTGACTTTGAGGACCCATTTCACTCCTCTGCACCTCAGTTTTACCGTTTCAATGATGAGGGCGCTAAGCAACGACTCTCGTGTTCCTTTTTGCTGGTTACAAAGGTAACGCTTGCCTCTGAGGAAAAGCAACATAGGAGAAGATGGC
>NC_022010.1:41959690-41962196 GCF_000317375.1 Microtus ochrogaster
CTGCGCAACCAGGAAGGGAGTCTAGTTGCTGGCGGAGCAGGAAGTGAAGAGAGAGAGGAGAGGGAAGTGGCCGCTTTTTTAAAGGGAGAGAGACCACACCCCAATGGGCTGGTATCTCAGCGGCTATAGGCTGGAGGAGCGGAAGGACCTCCCGCAACAGTCTGTATGGCTGAATAATATATTTTTCTGTTCATATGCACCATATCTTCTGTATCTGTCCCTGTACACCCATTGTTAAGGGACACGAGGTTGCTTCCGTCTCTTGGTGGTGGTGAGTGATGTTGCAGTAGGCACAGAGAGTAGCTATCTCTTCAGCATCCTGATTTGACATTCTTTGGACCAACGCCCACTGGCAATGAGATCGCTGAATCGTGTGGTTGTTGTGCTTTTAATTTCTTGAGGAATTTCTGTATCATTTTTCCCAGGATGGCCATGATAAACCTTATCCTCCTGCCCCCTGAGCTCGTGCGAGGGTTCCCTTTTCTCCATATCCTTACCAACACTTACTCTTCTTCTTCTTCTTTTATTTTTTAAAATTTATTTACTTTTTAATAAAGGATTTATTTTATTTATTATGTATACAGTGTTGTGGGTATGCCTGCAATGCAGGCCCGAAGAGGGTACCAGAATGCATTACAGATGGTTGTGAGCCACCATGTAGGTGCTGGGAATTTAACTCAGCACCTCTGGTAGGGCAGTCAATGCTCTTAACCTCTGAGCCATCTCTCCAGCCCAACACTTCCCCTTCTGTTAGTTAATGGCCATTCTAATGGGCAGGAGGCTTTAGTTCACTGTGGTTTTAATGTTTATTCTCTGGCTAATAGTGGTGTCAAGTGGTTTTTTTTTTTCCCCAAATGCCCGTTGGCTATTTGTATTCATACTTCTGAGGAATGCTTGTTCTGATACTCTGCCTATTTTTAAATCAGGGATTTGTTTTCTTATGATTGAATTGTTTGACTTCCGCATAGATTTTGCATGTAAGCCCATATCGGGTGTACAGCACGCAGCTGTCCCCACCCCCACCCCATCCAAAGACAACTTGCCTGCGCCATTTGCTTTACTCTGCAGGTGTTTCATTGTGACTGTACAACACTACTTGTTCTTTTTTGCTTTTGTTGACTTTGCTGTTGGGGTCATCGCCAAGAATCCAGGTTGGTGTCAGATTAGAGAAACACCTTTGTGGCCTCACCTCATAGTTTCAGGCCTAGTAGCTTGGTCTTTCAACTGCCCTGAGATGATGGATTTGGTGTGAGGAGAGAGTTTGATTTTGTCCTTCTGTCTGTGGTAACCTCTCAGCACTCTATGGAAGAGACTGTCCTTCCACATGGCTCTTGGCACCTTTGTGGAAAGTCAGTTTATTTCTTGGATCCTTATGCTCTTCCACTGGTCTGTGCCTTTGTTTTGGATCAGTGCCAGACTATTGTCATTACTGAGTTTGTAGAGTTTGGGAAAGACAGTAGATTGAAATGCTAATCACAGCAGATGCTCAATAGTTATTGCAAGTGTGCACATGCTTACTCATGCATGTGTGTGTGTGTGTGTTTGTGTGTGCCTGTATATGTGAGTTGTGCATGTGTGTGTGTGTGTATGTTTGTGCCTGTATATGTGAGTCTGTGCATATGTGCGTGTGTGTGTGTGTGTGTGTGTGTGTGGTTGCTTTCAATAATAACCAACAATGGGGCCAGGGAGAAGGCTCAGTTGGCAAAGGACTTGGGCTCAAGCCTGAGAGCCTGAGAACAGGTCCCCAGAATCTGGGAGCAGGTGACTATAATCCCAGCGCTCTTATAGCAAGATGGAGATGGAGACAGGAGGATTCTCAGATGCTTGAGGGCTGACTAGCCAGGCACAACAAAAGACTGTCTCGTATAAGGTGGAAGGCAAGGATGCATCCGTTAGCATGCACAAATGCATGGGTGCCGCATGTGTGCAAACACACATACAACACAGAAATTAAATTTTTAAAAGAGAGAGAGAATCAGAAAAACACAGAAGGGTGAGACAGTGGGGAGCCTGGTAGGAATGAGGTTGGCCTGGACTCCATGGTTGTGAGCCTGCTCCCCCAGCTGGCTATTTTTGTTCCATTCTGACAGCTGTGCAGGAGGTCACTTAAAATACTGCCCTTTAGGAGACTTTGACTGCTTTCAGCTGGGACTATTAAGGGCACAGAGGTTGTGTAGCCTTCAGCTGCCCTCTGGAGGACCATGAGGAGCTAAACGGTTGGTAGCAGACAGTGCCCCAAGTACAGAGGCCGGCTCTTCCCTGTCTCAGGATCTGGGAGAAGGAGGAGGCTGTCACTCACCAGCCCTTATAGGCAACATGGACTGCATCCTGAGAAGAGGTGGGAGAAAGCGAGGGTCCCAAAACCTGGTGGCCGACATTAGTTAGGGACCTGCAGAGAGAAATGGAGGGGAATCTGAGTGTGACAGTGGAGGAGTCAGGACATCTGAGTGTGACAGAGGAGTCAGGACATCTGAGTGTGACAGTGGAGGAGTCAGGACATCTGAGT
>NC_022010.1:41962926-41965106 GCF_000317375.1 Microtus ochrogaster
CAGGGAGGACGGCAGGGCACTGGGTGGATATGATGAGGACCAGAGTTTGTTAAGTGTAAGAAAAAACGATCTTTAGCTGGGTGGTGTTGGTGTACCTTTAGTCCCAGCACTGGGAAGGCAGAAGCAGGCAGGTCTCTGTGAGTTCGAGGTCAGTGTGGTCTACAGAATGAGTGCCAGGAGATCCGAGGCTACACAGAGAAACCCCATCTCCAAACAAACAAACAAAACAAAAATAAGAGCTGAAAGAAAAGAAAAAAGGCCTTTTAATGGTCATCAAAACCCGGGAGGTATTGACGACTTCCCTTGCTCCCCCTTCCCAGAAAGGGCTCTGCCAGCACTGTACAGCACCTGGAGGGGGCGCTGTAGAGTTGCGCTCCATAACCACGTGTGAGGTCAACTCTGGTGTTGGTCCTCCGGAGCTGTGCACCTTCTGGGGAGAAAGTGTGTTACACTGGCCACCTTTTTGGGCTCTTGAGCTTGTTGATTAGGATGTGTTGGCCTGCTAACAAGCCCCACGGTTTCTCCTGCCTTGCTTCCCCAGCCCCTCCCCCGCATGCCCCCAGTGCCGGGATTGCAGGGGTGCACCTCCATGCCTACATTTGCATGTGTTTTGAGTCAAAAGAGGGTGTTCCTGTTTGTTCGGCAAACTCTTCATTGACTCAGCAATTTTCCCAGCCCTTCAAACTTTATTTTTAGATTAAAAATGTGTGTGTGTGTCTGTCTGTCTGTCTGTCTGTGTCTTGCTTTCATGTATATCTGTCTGTGTACCAGGTGCCTGTCTGGTGCCTACGGAGACCAGAAGAGGATGCTGGAAACCCTGGAACTGGAGTTCCCAATGGTTGTGAGGTACCATGTGGATGCTGGGAATCAGACCGAAGTCCTCTGCGGGAACAGTCAGCGCTCTTAATTCCCGAGCTGTCTCTCAGTTCTCCAGCCACTCTCTAAGGCTCTGCAGCAATGTTCAGGCCCTCAAAGCACTGGGCTGCACCTCCCTGGGCTCCACTTCCGATCAGTTCCCACAGCGGTGCTGAGTGTAGCGGGGAGGTGTGGATGTGTCCAGAGGTCCCCTCTCTGTCACTGCTGGCCTTGGCACAGTGGCTGTCTTCTCAAGAGAGCCTGTCAGCATCAGCGACTCACGTAGGCAGGTAAATCTTCACTCTTAAAGCCCATAGAACTTTTTAATATAAAATGATACTGTTAGAAAAAAAAAGGAACAAAGACAGAAAGAAAGGGAAGAAAAAAGAAGGGAGGTTAAGTGGGGAGAGGAATTGGTAAGGGGAGGGTAGAGGAGAGGGTTGGAGGAGGAATAGTTAACACTGAGCATGTTTGAAAAAGCCATATGGAAACCTACTATTTTATAAGCTTCCAATGTGCCCATATAAAAGGGTTTAATTGGAGTGATTCTATAAAGGGGAAGACACCCCTCCCAGATGCCACAATTACCAAATAAAAATCTCAGTGCCACGTGTGGGACACCTCCCTCAAGTTGCAGGTCAGAGGTGTCCCAGAGACCCCCAGATAGCCTTTTTATTTTTTCTGCCTGTGTCTGGCCACAGTCAGAGTCCTGATCACACAGCAGCTGGGGCATGGAAGATGAGTTTAACACTGTTATTGTATTTCCCACCCAAAGCCGCAGCTACGATGCTGCCCTGACCTGATTCCCGTTCCCTCACGACCACCCCCAACACAGCCTTGCTCCTTCCCTGCCCAGTGTGGCTTTGGCAGGGGCTGGGAAGACTCCCTGCTGTCCCCATGCCTCCTGATGCCTCCTTCCCACCCCTCCCACGCAGGGCTCTCAGGAAGGTTCCAGAATGTTCCAAGCCCTGCTTGTTGGCCCTTGTGTGGCAGAGCCTTCATCCTAGTTCCTTGACGTGTGCTTCCTTCCACTCCTGCACACTCTTCCACGCTCACGGAATCCTCTGCCTGCGGCGGAAGCAGAGAAGTCACGTGGTCCAGCTCAAGTTTGGAATTCACCCCATGGAGACGCCAGGGTCTGAGGGATGAGGCTTGCTCAAGGACGCAGGTGACCCGGAAAAGCATCAGGCTGATGTCTCAAGTTCTTTTGGGGGAGCAGGGTGGGAAATATTAATGGGAGAGTCAGATTAGGGGCTACATAAGGAACAGCATTTCCAGGGCCTTGAGTTGAGATTAGGGGCTACATAAGGAACAGCATTTCCAGG
>NC_022010.1:41966294-41968657 GCF_000317375.1 Microtus ochrogaster
TTTTACTGGACCCATCCGCACATCTGTTTACATACATATGTGCATTTTTGTCTAGATTCCACATATGAGAGAACCTGTGATTTTTCTCCAAGGTTGTGTGACCCTCTTAACGTTGTTATACATTTTAAGCAACTCCATTGTCTTGCGATTTTTGGAACTTCATTTTTCTCTAGAACAGAGTACAACATTTTCATTATCCATTCATCAGTTGACGGGAAATAAGGCTGGCTCCAATTCTTTGCTATAGTGAACAAAGCAACAATAAAACAGGGGTGCAGATACCCCCATTAGTGCAGATGGTAGAGTGTGGAACTCTTTGGGTATAGGCTCAGGACTGAAATAAAGGGTTCTGGTTTTAATCTGAGGAATCTCCGAGCTGATTTTCACAATGGCTGTATTAATTTGCACCCCCAGCAGTAGTGAATAGGGGTTCCTTTCCTTCCACGTCCCCCCAACATTGCTGTCAGATTTGTTGATGATAGATAGCTATTCTGAGTGGGGTGAGGTGCTATCTCAAAGAAGCTTTAACTTGCATTTCTCCGATGGCTAGGGAAGTTAAATGCTTTAAAAATAATTATTGACCATTTATGCATACTTTGGGAAAACTGTCCACTCAGCTACTTTTCCCGTTAGTTTTTGGTAGTTTTACTGCTTTCGTGTTTAATTGCAATTCTTTGTAAACTCTGGATGTCAGCCCTTTGTCTACAGCATAGCTGGTGAAGACTTCTCCCTTTCTGTGGGTTGTGCTGTTTGTTTCCTGTGCTGCACAGAAGCGTCATTGTCATGCAGCCCCATCTCTTGTCACCCTGGCTCAGGTCCTGCTCTGTCATGCAGCCCCGTCTCTTGTCACTCGGGCTCGGGTCCTGCTCTGTTGGGGTGCTGTCCTGCCCACTGTGTCTTGAAGGGCGTCTCTGTGTTTGCTTTCAAAAGCTTCAGCACCTCGGGTTATTTATTTATTTATTTATTTTGGGGGGCTGGTTTTTCTAGACAGTGTTTCTCTGTGTAGCAGAGCCCTTGACTGTCCTGAAACTCACTCTGTAGAGCAGGCTGGGCTTGAACTCACAGAGATCCACCTCCCTCTGCCTCTCGAATGCTCGGATTAAAGGTGGGCACCACCACATCCGGTGTGGCTCAGGTTTTCAATCAAGGTCATTGATCCATTTTTGAGTTGACTTTTGTACCAGGTGAAACATATACACCAGTTGATCTTCTCCCGGTGGAGGCCCAGTTTTGGCAGCACCATTTCTTGAACATGCTATCTTTTTTTCCCAAAGTATGTTTTTACCTCCTTCCTCAAAAATTAAGTGATCATAGCTTGGTCATTTTATATCTGGGTCTTCTATTCCATCGGTCTGCCAGTCTGTTTTTGTGTCAGTAGCAGGCTGTCATTATTGCTACAGGCCTAGAGTAAGACGTCTTTACAGAAGAAGCCTGACCCACATGGGCCGAGGTAGCTCAGTGCTAAAGCGCATGTTTGACTTGCACAGGTGCTAGTTCAACCCCCAACACCACTTTAAAAAAAGAAAAAGAGGAAGGGGAGGAGGAGAGAAAAGGAAATCGGGCCCCAAAGTTAAGGGAGCAAAAGGGATGGACGTGACGTGAAGGCAGAGAGGCCAAGCCTTTTTACCCCATTGGAGTCCAGTCTGTATCTGCAGGTCCAAGGAAGGAGTCACCATTTTCAATAAAAATGGCTTCCAATCTTGAAAAAGTAACCTAGGCCACCATTATTGTTATAACCCAGACATCAAGTGTTATCTACAGTGTTTCTAGTCAGGCACCGTGTACTGCCCTGTGTGTGATCGGCCTGCAGCATGGGAGGAGGAAAAGGTTTATTTAGCTTCTCCACCTTCTAACAGGAAGAGGGAGGAGGAGGAGGAAGGTATAAAGCTGCATAATCCAGGAAGCTTCTCAGAAGTGGGCGGGTCTCTGCGTGCACTGGGGAAAGAACATCTATCAGACAGCTGTCAATGAACCAAAGCAAAACGTAGCATCAAAAGAGGAGAAGAGGCAAAGGCAGTTTGGGAAGAATGTTACGTGTGCTTACAATCTTCCAGCCAGTTGATGGACAAGTGTGTCATCCCAGTGTTAGTTTCTTAGGGATCCTCTGGGAGGCCCAGAGAGTTGAGCCCTGCAGAATGTATGGAACTGCACGGTCCCTTGCCTTAGCCACAGTCCCTTACAGAGGTGGGTCCCCACCCCTTGCTCTTCAGAATCCCCAAGCAATTCCTCCTAGGGTTAGGACTACAGCAGCAGTCTGAGTCAATGTTTGTGAACGTTAGACCAGTCAGTGCTGCTACAACCTTCATCTCACAGACTTGTTCCAGAGAGACATCGTGTGTGTGTGTGTGTGTGTGTGTGTGTGT
>NC_022010.1:41969582-41972892 GCF_000317375.1 Microtus ochrogaster
ATCTATCTATCTATCTATCTATCTATCTATCTATCTATCTATCTATCTATCTATCTGTGACAGGGCCTTCTTTGTATTTCTGGCTGTCCTGGAGTTCACTAAATAGATCAGGCTGGCTTCAAACTCACAGAGACCCTCCTGTTTCTGCCTCCAGTGCTGGGATTAAAAGTGAGTACCACCATGCCTGGCTAGGTGTATGATCAGCAAAGATGTGTTGTGGAATATTAACTATATGAAGGTGTGTTAGATTTGTTTATACCATTGTTATTGTAAAGATGTGTTGCATTTGTTTCTGCTGTACTTGTTTAATTGTGTAAAGTTAGATTGCTTTTCTTTCACCTTGTCTGTCTAAGGCACCTGCTCGGCCTAAAGAAGGCTGAATGGTCAGTAGCTAGGCAGAGAGAGGGACTGGTGGGGTGGTGGGCAGAGAGAATAAACAGGAGGAGAGAGGGGGAGAATGAAGGAGAAAGAGAGGAGCACGGCTGGGGCCAGAAGCCAGGCAGCTACCAGCCAGACATGGAGCCAGCGGGAAAATACGATATATAAAAAGAAAGAAAGGTAAAATGTAGATAGAGAGGAACAGAATAAAACAAGGGCTAAGATAAGGCTGAGCATTCATAACAAATAAGAAGTCTCTGTATCATGATTTGGGAGCTGGTTGGTGGCCCAAAAGAAAAAGCCTGGTACAAAGATGTAGTTTTTTAAGGATGAGTGTTAAGATAGGGTCTTGCTAGGTAGCCCCAAATTCAAGACCCTCCAACTTTGGCTTCTCAAGTATGGCGATCCCCACTAACAAGGTTTCTTGAGTCTCATTCCCCTAACTCGATTTCTTCTGAGTCCCGGGTTTTATCCCATGACTCTGCACAGCGTTCTGCTTTTCAGGAGTGTGTATGCAGAGTTACAGCTGGGCCCGCTGCATCATTCGTGGAACCACCACAAAACTTCAAACGTTGAGATGTGGAAGGGTGTCAGGGGTATCAGCCAGGTGGGAGCTGTGGGAGGCAGGGTGCACAAGCCAGGGTCCCCAAATCTAGCTGTAGCTACAGAACCAACAGCTGCCATGCCATCTCTATTAGCGTTTCTTTCAGTGTGTGTGTGTGTGTGTGTGTGTGTGTGCGCGCGCGCGCGCGTGCGCGTGCGTGTGTACAACGTGTGGAAGTCAGTTCTCTTCTTCCTACCACGTGTGTCCTAGGGATGAAGCTCAGGTCGCAAGGATTAACAGCAAGCACTTTTGTGTTACACTATCTCGCTGGCTCGGGCTTCTTACATATTTAAGTCATGTATCTGTTTACACGTTTTGGCATGAATGCGACATGTCTCCCAAAAAGCTCACGGGTTAAAGACTTGGTTGTTCCCCAGTGAGAGAATCATACTCAGATGGCATTATTAGAAAATGGTGGTGACTTAGGAGTGGGGCCTACTTGGAGGAAGCGGGTCACTGGGCATGCGCCTTTCGAGGCTGCATCTTGTCTCCTGACCCTCCTGGCCTCTCTTCTTGTCGTTAACAAGATGAGGGGCCGTCTCCACACACCCTTTCTTCAGGACGCTTCTGTCTCGCAAAACATCAGGGAAGACTGGAGCTAGGCGACTGTGGATTCAACCTTCTGAAACCGTAGGGTGAATTCAAGTTTTCCTCCTTCCGGGTGTCTCTCTCAGGTACTTCCCGCCGTCACTGGGACTATGATTGACACAACAAAATTCTATAACTGTAATTCTCTGCACTCATCCATTTATTCATGTGTCCATTTGACAAACACTTGTCTTTTCAGGGTTGGGTACTGGGCAGGGCATGGTGACTTGCGGGAAGGTACTCTGTGACACGTAAATGAGCCACCCAAGGAAGCCAGAGACAGGGAAAGGGCCAACACCCTGTGCCTTGGTTTCCCCTGCCTCCTGAATGTTGGGAGACAGTTTTCCATGGCTCAGTCACATTTCTGCAAGTCTCAAGGACAAATGCACCGACAACCTTTCCTTCTGTACTCTTCCAGAATGCTTATGCAGAGAGATCACTGAATGACAAGGTAGTGTCTCCCTACCTTGTCTGGGAAGGTGGGCAGAAGATCTATTTGTTGTCAAATATCGTAAAGACAGCAATTAGCTCTGGGGAAAAAGGTCTAACAGGTTTGTTTTATGACTGTAGATAAGAGATTGGTGTTTCCTGACCTGGAGCTGGGCAGCTGGGATGCAAGCCTACTTTGGGTCATAGAGCCCATCTGGGCCGGCCACTGTATTGTCTCAGGGAAAAGGAGGGGGAAAGCCAGTGAAATTATGACGTTGATGTTGCCGGCTGTAAAAAAAAAGTTCTTTGTCTTTTAGCTAGGCTCTGGTGTTTATTGTTAGCGTCTGTGAAACTGTGAAGCTTGTGAGCTATCAAGATATCAAGGCCCTTCACGGGGGTGGACATCCATGGATCCATGTTTTCAGGCCGGTCACTGGAGGGTGAAGCAAATCTAGAAGGCAAGAGGGCAAGCCTGGGTGCTGAGCACCTCTGGGGTCTCCAAAAAGACCAGGGCGCAATAGGTGAGGGAGCTGAGGGCCGACAGGAGACCAGGCTGGCCCCACAGTGCCACGACTAATCTCTATTGACAAAGCTTCCGTCAAACCGTGAGGTCCTTTGGTGACCAGCCAAGGAGTGTGGTGACCATAGGAGGCCATTGCAAACTTCCTCCTCCGTGCAAGGAGAAGGGAGACCCAGGGGGATCTCTGGGGCATCATGAGTGAGAGAGGACCTGGTCCACACTTCCTGAGGTGTGTGGGAAGGGACAAGCAGGCCAGGAGACTCTGTAAAGAGTCCCCTCTCCCTAGATGGTGACATTCTCATGGCATGGTCAATCTTTTCAAATATCCTTCTACGAACCTAAAGGACTCTGCCTTGTGAAAAAGCAGAGAACCATGGAGTGTGGATGCCCTCCACGAGGAGCGCCTCACCACATCCCAGCATTCCACGTGTTTCTGGAAGGCCCAGCCCCTAGGCTCAACTCCATTAAACCCCTCTTAGCTGAGGCTGGGGTTCAGCCAGGTGTGTGGAGGCCGTCACTCACATTCTGGAGAACTAGGTGAGCCAGCCTCTGTATGTATGTCTCACGCTCCTCCCTGTGTCACATGGGCCAGCACATCATACTAAACATCATACAATACACCATACACCATGCTATATACCACACACCATACTATATACCATACACCGTTCTATACACCACACATCATACTATACACCATACATCATACTATACACCGTACACCTTACTATATACCACACACGGTACTATACACCGTACTATACACCACACACCGTACTATACACCACACA
>NC_022010.1:41973287-41985447 GCF_000317375.1 Microtus ochrogaster
CACACCGTACTATACACCACACACCGTACTATACACCACACACTGTTCTATACACCACACATCGTTCTATACACCATATACCATAGCATACATTGCACCAAGCGACTCTGGACTCACTGCTGTGCTTGTTCTTGTTAATACTTCTGTGCCTGAGACAGGATTGTCTTTCCAGGTCCCATGAACTTGGTTCCTTCGGTGGTTTGAGGTCTGAGCCAGGGAACCCACAAGTTTGCGTAGCCTTCCCTGCGGACTGCCCCCCTTCCTCTCTGCCTTCCTTGTCTTTACATATTGGATAAAAACACAGACTCAAGGTCCTGAGAAAGACACAGCGCTGCTGTTCTTAAACGCACAGACCTGTAGATATGCACAAAGTGTGGGAGGTTTGTTTTTTATCTCGCCTCTCTTTCTGATCAGCCGGGAGCTGAGTATTAATATTGGAGGCAGAGTGACTGGTTTTCCCTTTGATGCCGAGAGGCCTGAGGTGAACTGTCTTTTCCACCACCAGGGTTCTCAGAATGCCAGGCCCTTGCAGGCCGGAAGGCAATACTCTTTCTTTGGAGAGCTGCCTTCAGCCCCTGCAGCTGTCAGCCAGGAGGTGGCAGGGCCCAGTCAGTTGAGGGCAGTTGGTTTAATTGGCTCACGGGAAGCTGGGTTTGGAGTTTCATGGCACTACAGTTAAGGAGGGTCAGATATTCAGGGTCACCCAGGCAATAACAGCATCTTTTAAAGCCTTTTTATAGTTTGTTTTTAGTTTGTATTTTTCTCAGGCTGGCCTAGAACTCACAATCCTCCTACCTCAGCCTATGGAATGCTAGGATTATAGGCATACCCCTACACCTGGCTCTCTTAAAACATTTTAAAAGTCAGTTTTACAGGTGTATTGTGACCTGTTGCATGTTTTATGTGCATGTACTGAATGGTGGGGTGTATGTCATATACTATATAGACCCTAATGCCGCAGTCACACAGCAGCTGATACTGCATCGTTAAGTTACACATTAGTCTCTGTAAGACAGGCCCTGAAGCGTATTGGAGCCTGGATTTGCTCTATATTCAGGTTGTATCTCTGACCTGGGGCTTGCTTGAATTGCTCTGTGAAACGGTCTGGCATCAGATGTTTTTTTTAAAAAGTCTCGAATAAGAGGCTGGAGAGAAGGCTCAGTAGTAAAGAGCACTGGCTGCTCTTGCGGAGGGCCTAGATTCGATTTCCAGCAACCATGTAGCATCTTACAATCATCTGTAACTCCAGTTCCAGGGGAATCAGTGTCCTTTTCTGCCTCCTTGGGTACCAGGCATGCATGAGTGCATGTACATACATGCAGGCAAAGCACCCATGTATATACAATGAAAGTTTCACACTTTTTTTTCTGATTTTTTTCAAGACAAGGTTTCTCTGTAGCTTTGGTTCCTGTCCTGGAACTAGTTTTTGTAGACCAGGCTGGCCTCAAACTCACAGAGATCCGCCTGCCTCTGCCTCTGCCTCCCGAGTGCACCACCATCGCCTGGTAAAAGTTTCAAACTTTTTAAGTTTTAAAAATGTTCTTTTGTTTTCTGTCTGTTTTGATCACATTCTTTCCCCTTTCCCAACACTTCCCAGACCCTATTCTTGCTCACCAAACTTCACCTCTCTCTTTCTCTCTCTCTCTCTCTCTCTCTCTCTCTCTCTCTCTCAACAACAACAACAACAAAAATCTCTTCTTTTCTTTCTGAGAAAAGGCCTCATCATGGAACTTTCATTGGTCCAGAACTCACTATATGGACCAACCTGGCCTTGGAACTCACAGAGATCCACGTGCCTCTGCCTCCTGAGCCCTGGGATTAAAGATTTGCACCACAATAGCCGGGCGGTGGTGCTGCACGCCTTTAATCCCAGCACTCGGGAGGCAGAGGCAGGCGGATCTTTGTGAGTTCGAGACCAGCCTGGTCTACAAGAGCTAGTTCCAGGACAAGCACCAAAGCCACAGAGAAACCCTGTCTCGAAAAAACCAAAAAAAAAAAAAAAAAGATTTTCACCACAATACCTGGTCCCAATAAATAAATAAATAAATACATACATACATACATACATACATACATACATACTAAATAAAGACTCTCTGCTCCTCTCCATTCGAGAGACAGCCACATCTTCGGATGCATTGCCAGTCTTGTCTTCAGACACAATAGTGAAGGTCAGAGTGGCCATTTGGACTCAAGGCTGTCTTCAGTTCTGGCAGAATGACTATTGTGGCCATCAATGACCTATTCATTGATGTCAACCACGTGCTTTACACATTCCAGTATGGTTCTACCCGCAACATGTTCCATGACACAGTCAAGGCTAAGAAAGGAAACTTTGTCACCAAGGGATGGCCATCTCGGTCTTCCAGAAGGGAGACTCTGCCAGCGTCAGAAAGGGCAATGCTGGCGCTAAGTATGTCATGGAATCTCCTGGTATCTCTACCGCCACAGAGAAGGCAAGGGCACTGGAAGAATGGGGCCAAAAGTGTCATCATCTCTGCCCCTTCTGTTGATGCCCCCCATGTCTTGATGGGTGTGAACCATGAGAAGTTATGACAACTCACTCAAGATTGTCCGCTATGCTTCCTGTACCACCGATTGCTAACTCACTCAGGACTGTCCGTCATGCTTCCTGTACCACCGATTGCTTAGCCCTCCCTGGTCTAGGTCATCCATGACAATTTCGGCATTATGGAAGGATTCATGATCCTGTATAGTCCACGTCATCACTGACACTCAGAAAACCGTGGACAGACCCTCTGGGACACTGTGGCATGATGGCCGTGGGGCTACCCAGAACATCATCCCTGCATCCATTGGTGCTGGCACGACTGTGGGCATGGTCATCCCAGAGCTGAACAGGAAACTCACGGGCATGGCCTTCCATGTTCCTACCCCAGTGTGTCTGTTGTGGATCTGACATGCCACCGGGAGAAAGGTGCCAAGTATGATGACATCACGGTGGTGAAGCAGGTATCCAAGGCCACTAAAGGGCATCCTGGGCTACACTGAGGACCAGTCTGACTCCTGTGACTTTAACAGGGAAGCTCACTTTCCCACCTCTGAGGCTTGGCTGACATGGCTTTCAGTGACAACTTTGTAAAACTTCCCTAGCATGGCAGTGGATATGGCTACAACAACAGGGTGGTGGATTGCATGACCCCATGGCCTCCAAGGAGTAAGAAGCCCTGGACCACCCACTCTGGGAAGAAGAAAGAAGAGAGAGGCCCTCAACTGCTGAGGAGTCCCTATACCAACTCAGTCCCCAAACACCTAGCATCTCCCCTCAGTTTCCATTCCAGACCCTTGAATAACGGGAGGAGCTTAGAGAGCCCTTGAAAACTAGCAATAAAGTTCACTGCACCTCCCAAAACAAACAAAACCCCACAAACTCTTGAAAAACATCAAACCTTGATAAAAACGTCCTTTCAAATCCATCTTCTTGTTCTAGTAAGGTTACGTTTTCAGTGGTTTGGTTGTACTGTGTCTTTGTCCCCCAGCTCCCGATTTCTCAATCTCTAAGACAGTCTCCGAGACTAGGTAGCTGGGCTGGCCTTAGCGCTCTCTTGATGGTCCTGTCTCAGCCACTAAGCACTGAGATTACAGGTGTTTACCGCCACTCTTGCTCAGTGACAATCTTTCCATGTCTGCTGTCCTTGGAGGGCACACATGGATCCCACAATCATGCTCTGAGGATCAACTCTGTCCTAGGCTAGCTGGGGTGGCTACTATAGCCGTGCTGGGAGACTGAGGCCCATCTAGGAAGTCACTTGCCCAGAATGACACCAGAGCCCTTACTTTCCCAGTCCCTGCTCTGCCTTACAGGGTGCAGCAGTGGCCAATCTCAGAGAAGAGGAGGCTCCCCTGGGCCTGGGCAGTTTATCCTATATCAAGGAAAACCTCTTTCGTTATTGCTGTCACATAGGGTGTGGGTTTTCATTGTTATCCTCTCTCCCTCCATATTCCAGGGCTTGTGGGTAGGAAGGAAGACTGGAAAGGAGGATGCTCCAAGTGCTTTTGGGGGGACTCAATTTCGTTAAGATTTGCTTTTATTTTTAGTTATGTGTATGCATGTATGTATGTCTGTGCAAGTAACGGCCCGTGCTCATGATCAGAGTCTCTGCAGCTGGAGTTACAGGCAGTTGTGAGCCACCTGACCTGAACTGGGAAGTGAATTCAGGTCCTCTGTAAGAATGGTAATTGTTCTGAACCACGGAGCCATTTCTCCAGCACCCCCAGAGAAGCAACCTCTCCTCCCCTCCCTTCTTTTCCCTTTCCCTCTCCTCTTCTCTCCTCTCTTCTCCTCCCTCCCCTCCCCTCCACTATCCTCCCCTCTCCTCTCCTCTCTTCTCCTCCCCTCTGCTCCCCTCTGCTCCCCTCTGCTCCCATCCTTCTTCTCTCCTTCCACTCTTCTCCCCCTCCTCCACTCTCCTCCCCTCTGCTCCCCTCTGCTCCCCTCTGCTCCCATCCTTCTTCTCTCCTTCCACTCTTCTCCCCCTCCCTTCTCTCCTTCTCCTCCCTTCCCCTCCCCGTCTCCCTCTCTATCCTTCCTTCTCCTTATCCCCCTTTCTGAGACAGTGTCTTTAGAGCCCCAGCCAGCCCAGAACTTACTCTGTCGCCCATGCTGGCCTCCAGTTTATATCAGTCTTCCTGCTTTGGCTTCCCTAGAGCTGGGGTTATAGGGCGAGCCACTGTGCCTGACTTGGGGAGGCGATTTTGGGAAGGTAGGTAGATCTTGAGAGGTCCCATTTTTCTGTAAAGGGAAGAGTCTGGCATTGTGTAGCTAAAAGGCAGACATCTAGGTCCAGTTCATCCCCCTGGAGAGCAGGGGGTCAGCGTGGGCTCGTGGGAAGTTGACTGACACACCTGGCTGTGGAATGCTTGAGGCTGGGGTGTGGCTAACTTATTCTTAAACCCACGGTCCTCTTGTCCCTGTGCTGTCTCTCACCCTTAGTCTCTTGGAGTTCTAGAGGAAGCTAGAACATGTGAAACTGGCATCTGTTAGCTAGTCCACCTTTGAGAGAAGACGGCTGAAGCCAGAGGGGATGGGGATGGTCGGAACCACCAGGCTCTGGCCTTTCTGCTTCGACCACTTCTCCTCAGGCCCCTTGGGCCTGCCAGGTTAGGAATTAGCCAGCTGTTTCTCTTGGTTACCCAGCCTGGCTTGGGACTCCTTGGTTCCCAGGATGAAATAATGGACCACTTGCTGGCTGCTCTTACAGAAGTTCACCCATCAGCCAGGGCAAATGCTTTATTTACCCCGGAACTCCCATGTAATGACCCAAACATTTCTTCTTCTTCCCCCACGTTTACTATAAGGGCTTTGTACTGGACCCCAGAATGTCAACTGGAACCTCAGAATGTGGATTTATTTGGAAAGGTCTTTGAAGCTGTCACTGGGTAAACCAGACTGAGCCATACTATATTAGGTGAGCCCTCGTCCAGTGACAAGGTAGCTTTAGAAAAGAGGACAGATGAATGGGGGAGGGGGAATGGTCATGTGACAGTGAAGAAAGGTAATAGAGAAGTTGAGTCCTGGAGCTTCAAGGAGGGCTTGGCACTCCAACAGCAGGAGAAGGGCAAGGAATAGTCTCTGCCAGAACCCTTGGAGTGTGGTCCTGCGATGCCCTGAATTTAGACTTCATGTTCTCTTAACTGTGAGAGAAAACTTTGGGCAGCTTGGGGGCTGCAGGGTTTGTCACTGAGTTCATACAGACATCTTTCAGCTTGTCTTTATTGAGCCTTATCCATGCACAACACACAGCACAGATCGAAGTCACAGACCCAGAAGCCTCTCCTTAAATGTCTCCCATTCATATCTAGGTTTCCCTAGACAGTGATCCTGGGAATGCGGGGTCATCTTCTTGTCCCTTTCTTCAGTCCCTACTCCAGGCATGGTGTCTGGGACATGGGGTCGGGCTGCTACTGGCTGCTGGGTCGCCAGGCTCACCTCTGTTTAAGCTCTGCTTCCACTGTTCACTCCCCGACTCTGTTCCCTCTGCTTCCTTGGCCTCTGGGTCCAGCCAGTCTCTCTCCCAGGGTGGGGAAAGAACAGGCCTCACTCCCCAGCTGTAGAACAGCTTCCACCCGCTCCTGCTTCAAAAGCCTGACTGACTCAACCACTCCTCACTCCCTCTTTTTTTCTTCAAATTATTTTTGCATCGTTTTCTCTAGAATATTCACTCGACCAAGACTCAAGGCCAAGGTATTCAGCTGAGATACCTGGTACTTGGTCATGCATTATGGCTGGAAGTTCACCCAGGAAGGAGTCTCGGGGGACTGCACCTGTTTCTCAAACCCGTGCAAAGTTGCAATTACCCCTTTCTGTTCTTAGCTGTGCCTCCACCATTAGGCTGTCAGCATTAGCAGATTTAATCAACCCCCTAATGTCCAAGAAAACATGTTGTGTTCTGTAATAAGCCAATTCATGTCAACTTCCTGCTATAACCTGCAGAACGAAGCTCACCAGGATTAAGACAAGCTTGAAAAAAAATGAGCCTAAAGACAGAAGGGGCTGTGGGTACAAAAACTGTCATCTGTACGTGACTTGTGACAGAGACAACTGTAAACAACTCAAGCGTCCGACTCAGTTAAACAAGTTATACAGACACAGGGTACAGATGGTGGCATTCGGTGACATATGACGTTGTCTTTAAGAATGTGTGAGGGTACTAGGCGTGGTGGCCCACACCCCAGCACTCAGGAAGCTGGAGCAGGAGGGTGGTGTCACACGCCACCTGAGCCTCGCAGCAAGGCTGTCTCCAAAGGGAAAAGAAAGTGATGAGAAGCTTATAACAACGGAAACAGTTGGGGTTAAAGTTAGTTGCTAAAGTACGGATACAAATTATGTCAAGAATATGATAAGTTTAGCCAGGTGTGCTGCTGCCTCTCCAATGCTGGGATTAAAAGCATATGCCACATACCCAGGCCTTACATAGGCTTTTAATTTATCATATTCTTCTTTGTTTGTTTAAGACAGGGTCTCGCCATGCAGCTCTTGTTGTCCTGGAACTCACTATGCAGACCAAACTGGCCTCCAACTCACGGAGATCCTCCTGCCTCTGTCCCTCAAGTGCTGGGCACAAGCCTAAAGTCCCAGTGCCTGCCTCTGCCTCCTGAGTGTTGGGACTGAAGGCATCCACCACCACTGCCCAGCTAATGGTGTTCATCTTCTCTTAAATATTTCCTATAGCTCTATAATGAGCAGGCGTTATCTTTATCAGTAAGTTTAAATGAATTAATTTTAATAGTTGAGACAGGAGTCTCTCTAAGTAACCCAGGCTGGTTTAGGATTCACGATCCTACTATGTCTACCTCCCAAATACTGAGATTGTAGGTATTACCACCTGGATTAGAAAAATTACTGAAGAGATTAATGGATAAATTGTGGTGCTGGTAATTAAACCCAGATCCTTGTATACACTAGACAATCACTCTGCCCATTGGGCTATATCCTCCAATTTTATGTGTATGGACAACGTTGGGTTTGACCTTCATTATTGATGCAGTGGTACTGATGGGAGGGGGCAGCCCATCATGGATGCTCATGTTTCTTCGTGTTTCTCATCATAGAGCTTTAGAGCGGGGGCGGGGGTCAGCGGTTCTAACCGGTCTATTAAGACGTACAAACCAGCTTAATAATAACATGGAGGCTAAGCAGAAAGCAAATAGGAAACCTACCTGGTTTCAGCCACCTGCAAGCTGAGGCACACCCTCCTTGGAAGAATGACTTAGACTTCATGGCTACCAGAGTCTCTCATCATCTAGGACTCAGCTAGGCTCTTTAGTTTAGATTTCACAAGAGCAAGCCCAGCTGTGGGGCACAGGGGAGAAAGCCGAGGGCCTTTCTGACCTACTGTGGTGAACTTCCTGGTCTTGGTTTCCTTCTGACTAAAGCTGGTCTTTAGTCAGGAGAATTTAAGAATCCTGGGCTTTAAGCCAACCCTGGCCTCCTCTGCCTCCTGTGCACCCAGAATAGCCCCTGATTCATGGGGAGACTGTGCCCAGATGTTGGTAAAGCGAGAAGGGCAATGAGCTAATCGCTCTGAAAATGCTTGGCACTTTCAAGAGAAAGACGCTGAGAAACTCAATCCTTGGAGGAGGATGGTGGCCTTTGTGTGGTCCAAATGCCAAACGCCTCCACCCTGGCCTTGGGACTGGGGCTGTGGGCACGGAACTTCCTTTCGTCACCTCGGCTCTCTCTTTTGCAGAGACATCAGCATCTAGCATGCTGTTGCTGGATCCAGAGACATCAGCATCCAGCACGCGATTGCTGGATCCAGAGACATCAGCATCTGACACGCGGTTGCTGGATCCAGCCATGGGGACCCGTGTCTGTCCCTCTCCTCATTATCGTTTACAGCACAAGGATCTTGCCTTTGCCCAGAGGTTACAGGCACCACACGGTCACAGAGCATGCATAGCAGGGTACAAGGGCCAATAGGCCATATTCCTCCTTGCAGTGTTGCTGTCTATGAACCCATGAGAGAGGCCAGGCTGTGGGGTAGGACTGACCTAGGTCTGAGTTCCACCTCAGAGGGCCAGTTCCTCTCTGAAATGGTCAACTCTTTCTACTCAGTTTCAAGCTGGGTCCTGTTGGAAATGGAAATAGAGTTAGGGTGAAAGGCCGGCGCCATGTTAAGGAGGTAGAATCCGTCAGGAGTACACAGCAGCAGAGCTGTGACATCATCACAGCCCCTGCTCCATGGGAACTCTGAGGAAATCCCAGGATGGACATAGTCTTTACATTGTTCAGTTGTTGGTCATAGGACCAGCTGAAGAAGGGCATGATGACGGCTTAAAACAACTGGGGCTCTCTCTTCTCTGCTAGCCCGCAAGTCAACTCAACGAAGGCCACCTCAGTGTCTGCCATGGGGAAGTAACAGAGAGCCAAACATACAATAAGAACTCTCCATTCAACTCCCTTCTTTCACTTTGGGCCAGGAAGATCTGGCTCAGACTCCAGTTCAGTGTGTGACTCAGGGAAAGAACCATGGAGGAAATCGGCAGTCTCTGTGTCGCTTGATCACCCACCCTGACCGTGACGTAGGAATGAGAGAAGTGCACACTCACCTCTAGTAACCCCTGTCTTCTCCCAACGAGACAAGGAAGTAATCAGCAGTGCACAGAGTTGGGGGACAAACACTGGGGCCCACAGGCTAGCTGGAAACCTGTTTGCTCAAGACTTAATGAGCTTTAATAAGAGTCCTGCTTCCTGCCATGTCTCACTCCAGTCAGTACTTTTGTTTAGTCCAGAGTAGTGTCCTTAATACTCCAAGTCGCATGGAGGTATAACATGTATCAGTGAGTTACTTAGGGCACCCCCCCAAAAAAAATTGGGACTAGAATTTGAAGAGAAATGTCCCTTAGGATGGCTAGGGAAATATCTCAATTAGTAAAATACTTACTTTGCCTGTACAAGGACCCAAGTTCAAGCCCCAGAACCCACATAAAAGACAGCAGGTGTGAGCGTATGTACTTGTAATCCAGCACTTTGAGGAAGGAGATTGATGAATCTCTGGGGTTCCCTGCCAGCCAACCTAACCTATTTGGCTAGGTAAATGAGGGACTATGATCCCCTACTCCCCCAAAAAAGATAGGCAGTGACTGAGGAATGACACCAATGTTGTTCTCTGACCGTCATACCTATGCATGACCATGTGCATGTATGTAGACATACATGCAGAAAAGTGATCCTGACTTTTCTGTCCTGAGCTCAGCTATTGGTTTCAGGCAGTCATTCTACCATGGGGAAAACTTTTAATATCATTCCATTATCCTAAGTTGTGAGTTCTTTTTGGCCTCCTCCTCCTCCCCTTTTCAGATTCCTGCCTGCAGCAAACCCAGTGGCCAGCAGTCACAGGAGGTCTTGACAGGGCACAGCTTGGAGAAGCCAATGGTAGTTTCATCTACCCTACACATAGGATGCATTTGGAGGGCAGAAGAAAAGAAAAAAATATTCCTCATGACTCAACTGGATGAAGAGGGAGGCATCACTACAGACACCCAACACTGGGGAATGAGCAAGCCAAGGAGCTGGGCTCAGTGGGACAGCTGAAGAAGGAAACTGAGGAAGACAGGGAGGGGATAAGGGGAATATCACAGACCTCCTCTCATGGTCCCAACACTGTAAACCCAAAATGAGGCTGGAGAGACCTTTGTGGGCAGACAAGCTTAGGTCTCAACCTCAGACTCTTTCTCTTTCACTGCTTGCTGCATCTATCTCTGCCGGGATGGTGTCAGGATGAACCACAAGCCAGATGCCCTCTACTGGTGTCCTAACACTGGTAAAACACTCTCTCAGCTGTAAGTTCACTTCAGCCTCACAGATTTCTCACAGAATGGTCATTACCTCCATTTTTTTTTTCAGATGAGAAAAACAAGACTGAAAGAGACTGTGACTTACCCTGGATAACAAAGCTCGTTCTAAAGCTCAGGGGCCCTGATCAGCTCCTGGAAAATTATCTGTGTTAGGTTAACGTCAACTGTTACTCTGTTGTGACCTGGAGTTTTTATTGTCCTTTGTGGATAACAAGGTGTAATCTAGAGAGTGTCACCAAAACAATACAAACAAAGAACACCACCACCATCACCATCACCATCACTGTCATCATCACTACCACCACCATCATTACCACCATCACCACCACCATCATTACCACCACCACCATGAGCAGTATCACCATTACTACCTCCATCACCAGCAGCAGCATCACTACCACCACCACCAGCACCAGCACCAGCACCACCAGCACCGCCGTCATTCATCACCACCACCATATCATCCATCACCATCAACACCATCATCACCAGCACCACCATCCTCACCACATCATCACCAGTACCACCACCATCCTCACCACCATCATCACCAGCACCATTATTTACCACCAGAAGCAGAAGCAACACCACTGTCATTAACAATGATGAGCCAGGCATGGTAGCACAGTCCTGATATCTCAACACTCTGGAGGCTGAGGCAGGAGGATCAGAATTTCCAGGCTATATAGCAAGACACTGTTTCAGCAAAACTGAAAGAAACAAAAACCCAGGTGGCAAATTAATAGGGAGAAACCATGAGCAAGAACTGGAGAGGCTGGAGAAATGGTTCAGTGGGAGAAAGATGTGCTGCTTTTGAGAGAACCTGGGTTCAGTTCTCAGCACCTACAAGGCAACTTGCAATTGCCAGTAACTCCAGTTCCAGGGGATCTGATGCCCTCATCTGGGTCTTCAGGCTTCTGTGGTGTACATCAACACATGCACATGAATTAGAAATTAATAAATCTTAAAAGAAAACAAGGGCTGATATGTAAGACTGACCCCTATGGTCAAGGGTACCTATGCAAACTGTTTTCATGACAACTTCCTGCTATCCTGTCAAGGTGCTGGAGGCCTCACATCCCTCTCTACCATTCTGGCTTTTGTGCCCCTAAAAAGCAATGGAGTGGTTTAGCGAGGTAAATGAGGGACTTTGATCCCCCACCTCCTCAAAGAAACAGTCCATACCCATGTATGTCCGTGAGCAGGTACCTGGGACATCAGGCATGTCTCTGCAGCGTAGTATAGTGTCTCCACGATAAGGGTGGCAGCTTGGGCCACACCAGGACGTCTCCCTCCCAGGGGCAGCAGGTGTCAGCCTACCACTGTCTTCTGAGGCGGTCCTGTGAAATGGAACTGCCAGACACTACTCTGTTGTGGCAAGGCTGTCTCTGCCTGAGCATGCCAAAATGCTGGCTCCTCGTCTCGGACACACTCGGAGAATGGCGCCTTGAAGTGCTAGAAGCAGCTTCATGGTGTGGCTAAGGAGAAATCTCTCGTTTTCCTTCCTACAGCTTTACAAACTGCCCCCTACCAACTTCAGAGCCCTGTCTGGAATACAGTGGGGTTTATATCCTTTCTCGCTTGAGTTTGAGTTCTGAGAGGTGACCCAAAATGGTGAGTTCCAAAATGGGATTATCCAAGCCCCCAGATCTGTAGTAGCACCCCTCACCACCTCCAGGTTATGGATAAGTTTTCTATCCAGTTTCTACATGAGCCTTGCTAATCCCAGCAGATCCCTCAAGCTGTTTTCCCAGTGGCCTCCGGTAATCCCCATCCTGGACAGAAGACATCTGCCAGGTTTCACATGCTGTCATGAGCAGGTGGTCTAACCTCACCACCC
>NC_022010.1:41985637-41993920 GCF_000317375.1 Microtus ochrogaster
TCTAACCTCACCACCCCTTCCTAAAGATGGGACAGAAGACATCTGCCAGGTTTCACATGCTGTCATGAGCAGGTGGTCTAACCTCGCCACCCTTCCAAAAGATGGGACAGAAGACATCTGCCAGGTTCCACATGCTGTCATGAGCAGATGATCTAACCTCACCACCCCTTCCTAAAGATGGGATAGAAGACATCTGCCATATTTCACATGCTGACATGAGCAGGAGGTCTAACCTCACCACCCTTCCAAAGACAGATTATAGAGTACTTTTATTTCCACCCCTTACTGTACATGGTCGCTCTCATGCTCCCTAACTCTCACTTTTTTCCTCCTGTTAGTACAGCCCCGAAGCCTCGGTGCTGTTTCTTCCTCATCGCCCCCACCTCTTCTTCTGAAAAGATCCAGCTGACTCCTGTAGTAGTTGTGGCCATTGCTGACCTAGGTAGGAGAGGGAGGAGAGGTCCCAGGGAAGGGAAGGTGTCTTCTGCTTCCTGTTAGTCTTGTTTCACTTTCCCACATCCCTCTCCTCCCCTCCTTCCCTCCCTCCACTTGGCTCAAGCGGACAAGGAGCAGTACGGGTGTACAGGTATTAATTTTTTTCCTGGTGGGGGGAGGGGAGTGAGGATTGAGGAAAGAAAAGACCGGGCAAGGATGATTGGCATGAGGCCACGCCTTCTTTTGTCCTCCTCCCCCTGGTACTCATTCTGGCCCTTACAGGGAAATACACCTGTTTGGGGCCAGCAGCCCGCGGGGACAGGCGCTCCTCTGCTCCTCTCGCTGCTTCTGCTGTGCTTTGGAGCTTCCTGGGCGAGCCTAAGGGACTCTGTGGAGCCATGAGAGGGCCTCACTGGAGGGTCCCCTGGCTGTGTCTGAGCTGCCTCTGTTTAGCTGGTAAGTGATGTATCTGGACTAGAGTTCTGGGGCAGGGGAGGCTGGCTTCAGGGAGGGAGGGAGGAAGAGAGGAGTGTGGAGAGAGAAGGAGCAGGGGGAGAGAAAGAAGTGTGAATGGTGGGCATGGGACGAGGAGGAAGACGAAGACAAAAAGGGACAAACACTAGAAAGACAGAAGAGGCAGAGCGAAAGAGAGATGTCTCGGGGGCAGGGGTGGTCTGGTTTGGAAAACCCATGGTGAAGGGGATCAGAACTTCATTTATAGAGAGTGAAAGAGGCAGAACCATAGCAAGAGAGTTGAGGAGAAACAGCGAGGGGAAAACAGAAAAGCCGGTGATAGGCGCAAAAGAGAAACTCTTACAAAGATGTCAAATCAGAGAACAAGATGGATGAGAAATCAATGACTCAAAGCAAAGCAAACATAAAGGAAAAAACTGGAGAAGAAATCAGAATGGAAAGAAAGGAGGCAGGTCAGCTCAGAGAGTGGTGGGGGCAGGAGCCAGGCAGAAGAAGCAGAGATGCTGAGAGCAGCCACTGTGCTGTCTCCAAAATAAAAAAGCCTCCTGCCATTCCGAAACTTTGATGAGATGGGCACAGGGCCTGTTGGGGATGGTCCCCAGGTCCCTGAGACTTCTTCTTGTCACTTCCCTAGCTGTCAGTCTGACTCCAAACTGAGGTTTCATTCTGTGCGTCGGGGTGCCTGAGTGTTCTGTGAAGGGCTACGCACCAGGAGCCCAGATCAGAGTCAGAGTTCTTTGCCCCCGCTGAAGGCAGTATTTCCCAGGGAGCAGGTTAGAGGGGCACTCCATCCAGAGTGTGAGGCGGTCGCTGGAAAACTGGGATAGCTCGTCTCTCATCCCCTCGCTCCCCTCCTCCTCTTAGAGAGCGGTTCTCACTATGTAACTCGTATGAAGCTTAAATCAATCCTGAATCTGTAATCCTCCTGCCTCAGCCTCCTGAGCACTGAGATTACAAGCATGCACTAGCTTTCCTTGAAGTTTTGTCAAAGAGCAAACTCAGCTCCCCGCAACCACCTGCCTTCCGGGCTCCCACACCTGTGAAGTAAAGAGTGTTACCTTCAGAGGTGGCCCAGGACTGGGAGAGGGTCCTGCCAGCAGGTGTGAAGACAGAACCTAGGCTGAAATAGATGTGGTTCCCTGGGTAGGTCCTTCGGGGATCCAGAAGGAACAGTACTGAAGGGCCAGCTTCCCAGGGCTTTCTCCATGGCTGGGAAGAAAGGGTTGCCATGGGAGCCGTGTTGCTTTGACCTTTGCTGCTAACCGTCCTGGTTCTGAGTGCAAGTTTTACCCTAACTCTCCGGACCTCTGTTCTCCACATTCAAAGCAAAGGAGTGAAAGCTACAACACGATTTTCTAAATTCCTACATTTTCGGGTTATGGTGACGCATGCCTTTAATCCCAGCACTGAGGAGACAGAGGCAGGCGGGTGGGGCTCTGTGAATTAAAGGACAGCCAGGGTTACATAGAGAGAATCAAGGCAACAGCAACTACCAAAACAAATTCTTAAGTTTGTGTGATACTGAGGATTGAAAGGGGTTTGCGCATGCTCGGAAAGCACTATACTAACCACCACACCCCAGGTAGGCTTTGCTTTTGTTTCTGTGGTGTTGGAGGTCGAACCCAGGTCCTTGCTTGTGCTAACCATATATTCTGTGCTATTAAACTACGCCTTCTGCTCAGTTCTTAAATTTTTACATTCTGTGGTTTCAATTCAACTCTTTGGGGTTGGACATAGTATAACATATCTGTAATCCTAGCCCTTGGGAGGTAGAGACAAGTGGATTGGGAGTTCAAAGTCATCCTCAGCTATATATAGAGCTGGTTTAAGGTCAGCTTGGCTATATGATTCCAATCTCAAAACATAAAGTAAAATGTCAGCTCTAGCACTTGGGATGTAGCTTTGTGATAGATCGCTTGTCTAACAAGCCTAAAGCCCTGAGTTCAGTCCTGAGAGTCACAAAACCAAACAGAACAGCAGTGGAGACAAGCTACAAACTCTTAGAGCCAGATCTGAACCAGGTCTGGAGGGCTGGAGAAATGGCTCAGAGGTTAAGAGCACTGGTTGCTTTTCTCGAGGATCCAGGTTCAGTTCCCGGCACCCACTAGCAGCTCAAGGCTGTGTATACTGTAGGGATCTGATACCTCCTCCTGGCCTCTGTGAACATCAGACACACAAACATATATTTAGGCAAAATACCCATACACGTAAAAACAAGCATTTAAAAAAAAAGCCAGGTTTGATGATTCTAGCCTAGCACTCAGGAGGTCTGGGCTAGCTTGAGCTATAGTGTGAGAAATGTGAGAAATTTTCATATATGTATATATAATCTATTGGGTGTGGATATGATCAAGATTCATTATTTAGTTACATGAAATTGTCAAAGAATAAATAAAAGATATTTGTAAAAACTCTTCCCAAAGTCGACTCCAAAAGTATTGGTACCAGCTCCCCAGCTGCCTCGAAGTATTTGGAACATTACTCTGTGTTCTATAGAGAGGATGCAGGGTGCAGGTGACGGAGAGAGTAGGGGGACTGTGACCAGAGAAGGAAGGGGGGATGGTGGAGATGAATGACTCAGGAAAGTGTGGCTGGTTCTGGAGCTGAGTCCTGCCATACAGGAGCAGATCCAGGAGGGTGGGGGTGGCAGCGGAGCGTGGAGCAGGAGATGAAGAATTACAAGCAGCTTCCTGGGAAAAGCCAGTCACTAACCTGCTTAAGGCAGCTTCTGAGGCTCCGGGACCCTTCAGTTCTGTTCCTTCAGACTCCCTGAGGGTTCTACTAAGGCCCCCGCATATGTCTGGGTCTGAGCTGCCTGATGACAGCTGCTGGCAGGACCTTCCCCTGGTCCGGGCCACTTCTGAAATTGTTGGAGCCGTTGGCCCCAGGTCAGGTAGAAAGCACAGAACTCTCACAGGAGAGGAGTAGAGGTGAAGCCATTTCCAGTAAAGCCGGGTCTCTCCAGAGTGAAAGTGAGGACAGAGGTGGATTGGACCAGGAGCACAACTCTGTGGCTCCTGGCAGGAATGACTCAGAAGGAAGCCCAGCGGCCATGTTTCCTTGTTTCTCCCGCTAGGACTGTCAGTGACCTAGTAACAGAGGTGACATCACCACCTTGAGTAACTGCTGGGAGGTTCTGAGGCCACAGGTGGTGCAGGGATGGAGGAGGAGATCCATGGCCACAGGGTATGCAGCGGAAGGGGCCGGTTGGTCTTCTTTCAGAGAGCATCCAGTCTTGTTGACTGGCTGAAAAAGGCCTCCCCAGCCCGCAGTCGAGGCCACCCAAACTTCATAGGCCCATCTGACCCTACTCACCCAAGGCCCCCACTCCTGCCCAGTGACATCCAAAAAAAAAAAAAAAAAAAAACCACAGAAAAACCCTGTCTCGAAAAACAAAAACAAAAACAAAAAAAAAAAAAAAAAAAAAGAAGACCTTTGTACAAGAGGTCCTGCGGTGAAAAGCAAGGAGATGTAGGCCAAGGGCTCGGCAAGAGGTGTGGCAGGGGAGGAACTCAGCAATAAGGTCTCAGTGTCCTATAATGTGGCGTCATCATCATAAGGATAACGAGATCGCATCGAGAGGAGCCATACAAACTTCTTCAAGAGGGATCCTTCTGATGGGAGGTGGGGTTAAGAGGCAGGGGGTACATACAATGGAGCCAGGAAATAGACCGGGCACCTCTGTTGATTCAGGTGGCAGGTATGAGCACCCCAGTACTTACAAGCACTTGAGTGTGCCGCCCAACTTTATTCTGAATGTGGCTGATCTTACCGGAAGGACCGTGCTGCCACAGCGCCAAAGCATGCTCAGCTGACTGCTGTTTCCGGGGGTCTTTTCTCCTGGGCAGTCCCCCTATGCCCTGGCTTCTGAGGCAGGATGGCCTGGTTCCTGCTTAACGAATGGGTGGCTTGTGTCTTTGTTGCCAGGAGAGGCCAAGAAACAGTTGGGTCTTTTCCGTGCTTAAAGAAATTGCCTTTGCTACTGGGTCTGCGTTCTGGTTTCTTGGTGTATTAAATGCCTCACAAAGACACACAAAGCGGTCCGTGGGCCCACTTCCCTCCAGGCCGGTCAGGATCCTCCTGGTTTCAACCTTCGCCTTCATTATGTATCTTTCTGCTAGGCTGAGCCCATTTATTTTCTGGCATCGACACAGTAGCCGAACCAAAATGAGTGCAACTTGTCGGCACCTCAGGTTTTGCTCTTAGCATTTTCCTAGGAATGGGGCAGTTGTGACACCTAAAACCTCTAACGAGGGTGGCCCTGGTCGGTGTGGTGGGCAGCTCTGGCTTCTCCATGTGTGTATGTTTAAGGACTCACTGAGCAACTCTGTACTTTGGACTCCAAACAGCGCCACGTGGTGAATTCAGGCTCAGAGCAACTCAGGCTTCCAAGCTGTTTGCTTCGCTTCCTGAAAGCCTACGCACACCAGTGACTTCAGACATGAAGATGGATTAAGTCATGGTCACTGCCTCCCAAAGCTCTCTAACTTCAGTGATCTGGTTCAGGCCTATGACCCAGAAGGGAGGCAGCTGGGAGAAGAATCCAGGTTTCCCTTGCCACATGCGAGAGCCCGCGCCGCCCCTAGAGGAAAGAACAGAAATGTTGACAAGGGAGAGCTATCGCTCACTTAGTTGCTAATTTAAAGAACCATGAGAGGTGTGCCTCCTTTGTGTGCCGGACATTGTTCTCAGGTGCCCCCTGCCCAGCGTCCTGAAGCTACAATCTTGCCAGATGCAGACAGGCATGAAAGAGTTGCAGAAATGTCCCCAGGGAAGAAGGAGTGTAAAGGAGATGTTGAGGGGGCTTCGTTTAGATTGAGTCTGGGAAGGCCTCCTAGGAGCTGTGTTGTGTGCGAGCCAAGTCCTGAGGGCTGAGGAGGAAACATGGGAAGCGATGCCAGGCATGAATCATCAGGGCAAGGCCATGTGGAACACTCCCAAACAGACTGGCCCCTTGGAGGTCTAAAGAGGTGGCAGGTGCCAGATCCTGCATGGTTGGCAGGCTGCGGGATGGATTATGGATTTTAAATCGTTAACATGGGCAGGCAGTGAGTGGCTGTCAGTCAAGGAGCGACCTGTGCAGGCTCTCGGAATTTCTTTCTTTCTTCCTTCCTTCCTTCCTTCCTTTCTTTCTTTTTTTCTTTCTTTTTTCTTTTTGGATTTTTCGAGACAGGGTTTCTCCGTAGCTTTTGGTTCCTGTCCTGGAACTAGCTCTTGTAGATCAGGCTGGCCTCGAACTCACAGAGATCCACCTGCCTCTGCCTCCTGAGTGCTGGGATTAAAGGTGTGCGCCACCACCACCCGGCTCTCGAAAGTTCTTTCTAAAGATTGTCCTGGACGCTGTGATTGAAAAGGGACATGGTGGGGTTGCAGTGGAATGAAAAAGCAGCCAGGAGCTAGTGAGGCTTTCAGGCAGATGATGCTGGCTGGGTAATGGCGAAGGGAGCTGGGGAGGGTGAAGACAGCAGAGGCAGGCATTGTAGCAACTCGGTAGAGACACAGAAATCAGACACAGAAATGCCAAATGACACCTGGTGAGCTTGGGTGGAGGCTAAGTGCTTCACAGACGTTGCCTTGTGGATGTTACAAGTATCATTATTGTCCCAGTTTCCTAGACACACACCCCGAGTAACCCAAGTCACGCAGCAAATGTTGGCCAGTGTCACTCTAGATGCTGGCCCTGAGGCACTTTGGCTTCTGCTATTTCTTGCCCTCATCCTGCTCGGAAAGAATCTTGTTAGGGGATGCTAAAAGCACCATGCCGGACAGGAGCCTCAACAAGTCACCATTGTTTCTCCACGATCACTCCCCTTCTGAAGAGAGTTCAAGGGAACCATGCAGTAATGTCCTTATCATTATCCCGACTTCCTCAAGTGATTTCATCTCCTCTCACAGTAGGGAAGCTACACCGTTGTGCTGACCTTAAAACCTTAAGTCTGTGTCACCAAGGAAGACCTTCCAGAAGCCACTTCCCACAGTGGACTCTAAAATCGAGTCTAGCCTTCCTTTCTAGCTGCGTCTGCTGGAAACATCAAACGAGGCCGGTCATCCAGGTGCTTCTTCAACCTGCGGCATCGTCTTGGGTGAGGTCACCTCTCCTCATTTTTCCCAACATGTGGGAGATGATGCATCCAGAAACTCCAGGACAATCTGTGAAGTGCCGAGACCCACCATAACCTCTGCATTACCAGCCCAGCTTCAGTTCTCAAAAGTGTGGCTGCCCGCGGCTGCCATATTGATTTTAGAGCCTGCTTTTCTTGGCTCCCATCTGAGTTGGGCATATCCACCTAGCCTAAGTTTGCTCTTGGGTCCTTCAGCTACTGATAGCAAGTATGCTATTAGAAGGGGCACATCTCAGGTTGTGTAACTGTCTTGTGGGCCTCTTTCTGGTCCTGGAGTTAGCATGACAATTGCAGGAAAATTGGGTGCAACCTAACTCTCCATCCAACCTCATTTGAAGGCACTAAAAGGCAGGGCCTGGGGAGTACATTCAAAAGAACTGATGACCTGATGACGTCATCCCGGGAAGCCTGGCCCTGCTCCAGCCCATCCAGACTCTCTCAAGTATTTCCAGTTAGTCTCTTCCCTCGTCTTGAACTCTAAGACAGATACAAGAGAAAGGTACAGTGGTGGGTTGCTTCTGAGGCTGGTGTGCACCCAGAGAGCCCTCAGCTTCCCACAGAGGGCGAAGGCTGGTTCTTCCTCCCTCAACTTCTTCACACTTTCCAAGGCATTTGCTGCTCAGCAGGCACCTTTGGGCTCTCCGCTTGGACTCTACTCTCTCCCAGGCAACCCTACAGAGAGCTCACCAGCCAAGAAAGGAAAGTGGGGAAGTGATGCATTGTGGGAGATTTGGTTTGTGTGTCTTTCACCTCTAGTTCCAGGAGAAACCCAAGACAAACAGGCCAGGCGCTAAGATGTAGCCTCAGCCCACAGAACCTGCAAGGTGAAGGTTTTGTTTTCACTGGGTGTCTCTGGGTATGACACCCCACCCTTCTGGAATGTTCTCTTTTGTCATCTTCACCACTCCTCCTTAATCAACAACACACCCATTGCCTTCTCATGACTGTGGAGTCACCAGAGGGCCACTGCGAAGAGTGACACCTGTTTTCACTTTCAAAGCCATCCCTGGAGCCCTGAGAAGTACCACACAGCTGGGAGGCACGACGCTGTTGAGGCTAGAAGTGTCAGAGGGTGTCTCCAGGACATAGCTGTGAGGCACAGCCCCACGTCAGAGCCTGTCCACGTCAGAGCCGGTCCACGTCAGAGCCTGCCCATGTCAGAGCTGGTCCACGTCAGAGCTGGTCCATGTCAGAGCTGGCCCATGTCAGAACCAGTCCATGTCAGAGCTGGTCCACATCAGAGCTGGTCCAC
>NC_022010.1:41994020-42002137 GCF_000317375.1 Microtus ochrogaster
CCATGTCAGAACCAGTCCACGTCAGAGCTGGTCCACGTCAGAGCTGGTTCCAATGGCCTCTCCATCCATGGATAAAGCGTCTCCTCTCAGAACTTCAGAACTTTTCCATTTTAGGCCAGACCACATGTATCCTCAAGCAGTGGTTTTGCCACCCCAAAGGGACAGCAGCCCACAACTCACCTTGATCATCCTAGGAAGAAGAGCCAGGGAATAGTTGGAAAGGTCACGTTCTTTGCCTGACTTATCCTCAGGCCTGGTTCCACATCAACATGGCAGGCCAAGAACCTGGGGTAGGCAACCCCCACAGCTCAGACCATTTCGACACTCCAGATGTGGTGGTCCTGAAGCTGAGCAGCAGCTCACAGCTTCAAGTTTTTACAGGAGAAGTTGGGCAAGTTTTTTAGCCTTAGGTTTCTCACTGTGCACTAGGGCACACTATTAGTGACATATGGCATAAAGCATGATGGAAAGTTAGTATTTTTATTATTCATAGGGCTCAAATGTGCTACCAAGGCAAACAAAGTAGTTTGATGTATGGGCTAGTTAGTCCCAAAGGCAGGCTGATGTTCCAGGACTCAACATGGAGACATGCTGTCCACAAACTACCCAGAGTCCAAGAATGCTTTGAGAATGTCCATGCCTTCTTACAGAAGTCACCATGTCACCCATACCCATGCACCAACAGTATTCTTAGACACTCATCCACGACCAGAAGAAGGTCAGTCATTAGCAAGTGGCCTCCCTCTGACAACTGCTTTGGGATTCTAATCTATGCATTGTATCACAGCTATGAAGAAGTGACCAGTCTCCATGGATCTTATGTGGCAGCTGGAACCATGTCCTCAGTGTTCAAGCAATTTCCTTCCAGAGCAGGCAATATAGAGCCGTTTTTCCTGGTCCTTGTCACTAAAATCAATCCAACAGCAGTGCGTGGGAAGCATCGATTGGGAATGTATTAGCCAACTTTCCGTTACTGGAACAAAAATCCCACAGGCGTGTTAAGTGAATAAGGAAAAGAATTTTATTTAGCTCACGGTTTGGAATGCAAATATAATATAAATATAAGCTCTGGGGAGGACCCCGTGGCAGGCCAGTAAGAGTATATATGAGAGTGAGTGGTCACTCGACCAAAACAGAAGGCCAGAGAGAAGGGAGTCCCGTAATCCCTTCCCAGGACCTGCTTCCAGCTGACGCAACGGCTCCCCTCAAACCTTCCTTGTAAAGGTCTCACTGTCATATTAGATGCAAGCTTCCAGCAGATGAGCCGTTGAGAGACAAACTCACATCATATCCAAACAGGAAACTTAGGAAGAGCAATGGGGGAGGGGGCAGTGAGAATGACCCAGCAAAGAGAACAGGGGGACACGATTGGAGGAGTCATTTGGGGGAATGATAGTCGGTATCAAACTGTAATGCTGGGGACAGGGAAGAGGAAGAAGTGGAAGGTGAGTCAGAGGGTTCCAGCCAGGACTTCCGGGAACTGCTATTAACAATTAACAAGATGGACGTTTCGGCTTGGGCAGACTCCAGAGCAGAAGCTACGCAGTGGTGCTGGAAAGGGAGCTCGGGATGTGGGTGAAAGCATGAGATGAGTAGATGTGTGGACATAGATAGAGAGAGGGAAAGACCTGAAGATGTCACCCAGAGGCAGTACTGCTCCGTCTGGGGCGGGGCAGCAGGGACGCGGAGAGAGGGGCCCTGAAACTGTACCCCTGAGAGGGCGGTGCTGTGTGAATATTAAGGGGAAGGAGAGAAGGCTGAAGGCCTCATTCGGTACACACTAGAGAGATAACAAATGAACGGATGGGTGGAGACAGGTGACACAGAGCCACTGGAGCCACTGGGGCTCCAGGGGACAGTTATGTGTGGTTCTTCGGAGAGTTTGGTTTTGGTGAAATGGCTGTGGTGGAGAGCAGAGGCGTCATGTGGTGAGCATCAACCAATCAAGACAATACTTCAGCCAGAGCTAGAAGACGCTAGACAGATAGTCACAGCTTAAAGCCAATGAGTCCTGAATGTGGTTGTTTGAGGACAAGGAGGGGTGCAGAAAGAGACAGGACACAGGGCGGAGGGGGAGCCTGTGAGTGACCAGACAGCCTGCTAGTGGACACTGGGCAGGACCCTGGACAGGGGACAGCCTGTCAGCGGAGATTCTGCCACTTATCACTTGAGACAGGGACCAGGAAAGTCAGGAACGTTTCCTGGAGGATGGCCCCTCCTCCCATCCCAGGTCTTTTTACCAAGAGTGAGCCCAGGTTTAAATTCTCCACTCCTCTCTCCTTCTGCATCTCTCTTACTTTGTCTGTTGTGTGAGTCTGAATCTCTGCTTGCCTGAATGTGTCTGTCTGTCCCTAACCGAAGGCTTTGGCTCTGTATTTACAACGCAGAAAGCACCAAAGGTGGAAGGGATAGGAAACACCTCACAGAAATCTTTAACAATTTCACAAGGGATTAAGTCACGCCAACCAACCCCCGCTGACCCAGATAACAAAAACCAAACGAATGAATGCTACCAGGCCATACTCACACGCTGCTGCCCGCGCACACGTAGACTTCTGTGTTATAAGGTGGATTTTCAACCTATCGTTGCTTTCAACAAAGACAAGGTTGGGTGTTAACCTTGTTCTCTTAAAGGCAGGTTAAACCAAGAGGCTGGGTACACAGTGGGCTAGAAGTCTTAAGTCTGAAGGTATATTATTAATTTTGGCTTTGAGGTCCAGTCTCTTAGAGTGTGAGAGATATATATTCTCGTCTTATCTCCACATTCATCAGTTTACTTTAGGAACAGTGTTTCCTAAAATGTGGTCCATAGGTCACAGAGACCAGAATCACCCTGGACACCACGCAAATACAAATTCCCAGATCCCATCCACACCTAGAAAATTAGACTCTCGGTGTCAGCCCAAGTGCAGTTTTGTCATAAATTAGTTCTCACTGCATGTGAATAACATGAACTTTATATGATGGCATTAGCCATTAATTCTAATAGAAACTTATATTTAGGAAATAAGCTGAAATAATGGGAACAAAGCTGACTGTGACATGCAGAGGTAGTGAATGAACTTATAGCCCTGACACAGCCACGTTACCCAGCAGTGAGTTAAAAAATGTAAATAAATATATATATAGTGTTAGCAAGTGAAAAATAGATGCTAGCTTCCTTACTTGCACCAACAACATAATAAAAAACCCACAAAACCACAACACACCAAATCCTCTGATGACTATTATTTAATGTTCTTATCCAGTGTTAGAAATGGTGCCCACTGTTCTGCAGGGGTATGGATAAACTCTCTCACATGGGAGCGGCACACATATGTACTGGCAACATGGGACAAGCTCAAGGTGAGACTTATTAAGGAAAAATTTACCAGGCCTGGGGAGGTAGCTCAGTCCCAGCAGCTCGTCGCACATGGCTACAATCCCCGCAGGAAGGCAGAGACTCTGGGTTCTTGGAACTCGCTGGCCAGTCAGTCTAGCTGACTCAGCAAGCTCTAGTTTCAGTGAGGAACCCTGCCTAACAAGATGGAGAAGCATCAAGGAAGGAACTTGACATTGACCTTTGACCCTATCGGCACGTGCAGGTGCACACACAGAGGCATGAAAAAAATCATAAACTAAAAACAGCTGAGTGCTCCTAACCCTGAGTTCTCACTACTGTAGAGAGGAGGGCAGGCTGCAGATGCTCCCCAGGAAAGGGCCCGTTACTATCCCCATTGCTCCTGTTTGCAGGAACATGAAGGTTCCAGATGCCGAGTAGGGCATGGCTAGGAAGGGGTCTTGAGAGATCAGCAGAGAGTTTTCATGAAGTATCTGAGGCCTTGCTGTTAGTCTGGGTTCACCCACTCCCCTCTGACCCATTCTTGCAGGCTTTGAGGTCAGAGAAGGGAGACAAAGATTGCCCAAGACACAAAAGACTGATTTCCCCGTTTATGAAAATAACGATACAGAGAAACACTCATGGTGTAAGGCAAGGTTAAAATGACGGACTGGCTAAGTGAGGCTGCACACACACACACGTACACACACGTACACACTCGCACACTGTCTTAGTTAGGGTTTCTTTTCCTCTGTGTAGTCCTGGCTGTCCCAGAACTCTCTCTGTAGACCAGGCTGGCCTCGAGCTCACAGAGATCCACCCGCCTCCACCTCCTGTGTGTTGGGATTATTGTCCAGCTTAGTTAGGGTTTCTATTGCTGTGAGAAAAACGCCATGACCAAAAGCAACTTGGGGAGGAAAGAGTTTGTTTCAGCTTACACTCCCAGGTAACAGCCCATCACTGAGGGAAGTCGGGCAGGAGCAAGAGGCAGGAGCTGATGCAGAGAACGCAGAGAACTGCTGCTTATTGGCTTGTTTCCCATGGCCTCCTCAGCCTTCTTTCTTATACAAGCCTGGACCTCCTGTCCACAGTGAGATAGACCCTCCCACATCCATCAGTAGCCAAGAAAACGTCCACAGGCTTGTCTATGGGCCAACCTGATGGAGGCAATTTCTCACACACACTCACATATGAAACATAGGAAAATCTTGGGGAAAAGAACAATGTTTATACAACAAGACTATGAAAAATTTTTTTTAAACTATGTTTCCCAAAAGAGTAAAATGATCATGTCTTCTTTTACATGTTTCAGTGAGGGTATTTGTGACTTTGTCCATAAAAATGAAACATATCTTTAGTTATATTTGTCCTCAGGACTTTGTATTACTACATAAACATTACAGATTAAAAAAAAAAGATTTATTTATTATGCCTGCAGGGTTCTGCCTGCATGTATGGCTGCACCCCAGAACAGGGCACCAGACCTCATTACAGATGGTTGTGAGCCACCATGTGGTTGCTGGGAATTGAACTCAGGACCTCTGGAAGAGCAGCCAGCGCTCTTAACCTCTGAGCCATCTCTCCAGCCCCAACATTACAGTTTTTAAAATGTTTGTATTTCACTAACATTTAGGAAAGAAGTTGTTTCAAAATTTGATAATATATATATAACTTTGTTAATAATTTATAGATACAAAAATGGTTGCTCTTCCCCCATCCCCTCTCTCCTTCTCCTTCTCTCCCCATGTCTCTCTCCCTTCTTCCCTTCCTCTCTTCTTTCTCGAGATTTCTGGTTTTGTACTGGTTATGGGAATGACATGTGGGGCTGGAAGCTACAAGCACCCCAGCCCCACTTTGCTTTCTTATGTCAGTGACTATGTTATCTTCAAACAATCATGGTTTTCTTCTTCCGTTCCTACATAAAAAAGAAATTCTGCACATCTTTTGTTGATTTTCCCTGCACCGTACCTGCCAAGTCCTTCATCCTAGCAGCAGTGAGGACTGGCTGGCAGCATCTTGGCTGGATCCCTAATTTTACAGGAAATGCCTCCACTGCTTTATCTTTACTAACCATGTTATAGTGTTTATTATGCTATACTGGTGGAGATAAAAGGTTAACAGTTTGGTAGGAACTAGTTTGTTTACATTTGAGCTTATGTGTGTGTCCTTGCATGTGTGTGTGAAAGCACGCGCGTGTGTGCACGTGCACGCACACACACACACACACACGTGTGCGCACGCCATGGTATGCATGTTGAGGTCGTAGAGCAACTTGTGGGAGTCAGTTTTCCCTTCCCCACTATGTGGATCGTGGGCATCCAACTCAGGTCATCAAGCACCCTTAACCTCTGCTCCATTTCAGCAGCCCAGAGCTTGCTTTTTTTTCTCTTCAAATTATTCAACTTGGCCTCAAATTTATAATCAATCCTCCTGTCTCAGCCTCCCAAGTGTGGGGTTTACAGGTGTGAATGACCACATCTGGCCTTTAGGACTTAAAAGGAAGGCAGAATAATGAATGCGTAGCTTTTAAGTAACTTAAGTCCCTGGATGGTCACTTTCCCTCCTCCTAGTGGTTTCTATGGAGATTTTTCATTAGGTCTTACATTCATTGCACATTCATGGTTTAAATTTGGCTTGTCTATAATATACTTTTAAAAATCTAATTTGGGTTGGACTTACTAATATTTTGTCTAGGATATTTCTGGGTATGTTATTACCAAGATTTATTCATCTTAGTTTTTCTTTCTGAATTTTGGGGGTGTGGGTTTTGAGACAGGGTTTTTCTGTAGCTTTGGAGCCTGTCTTGAAACTAGCTCTTGTAGACCAGGCTGGTCTCCAACTCACAGAGATCCGCCTGCCTCTGCCTCCCAAGTGCTGGGATTAAAGGCGTGCACCACCACCGTCTGGTTTGTATAGTTTTAATGTTGCAGTTACATTAGCATTATAAAATCAGTCAAAAAGCATCCTTCTTCTAAATCCTAGACAAAGTCATGTAGAGCTGGCACTCCACAATCTTCCAGTGTCTGCTCAGAGTTTCCAGTAAGGCGCTCACTCTGCAGCTGAGTCCACCCATTTGTCTGCAGCAGTTTAGACAGTTCTCCAGGAAGCAGTTGCTATTAATGAAGTCCACAGGCTTGCAAGTGAGTCCCTTGGTTGTAGTAATAGGAGCGGCGGGGCTGCGTCCCCAGCACCCCGGCCGCCCGCACTGCTAGCTTTACCCGAAATAATTACACGGACACTGTATTCTTTTAATCACTGCTTGGCCCATTTCTATCTAGCCTCTTCTCGGCTAACTCTTGCACCTGGACTAGCCCATTTCTAATCATGTGTCGCACCGAGGTGCACTTACTGGGAGATTCTAGCCTATGTCCATCCTGGGTCGGAACTTCATCGTGTGTGCCTCAGAGAGCAGAGCTCTCGCGTTCGCCCTGGAGATGGGAGCAATGTCGACAAGAGCAGAGCTGTCGAGTCTGAGCTCACTTCCTCTTCCTCCCAGCATTCTGTTCTGTTTACTCCTCCCACCTATGTTTTAACCTATGAGGGCCAGCCAAGCAGTTTCTTTATTTTTTTAACCAATGACCTTCCTCCATCACTTGGTTTGTGTAAACTGACCAGATTCAGAGCCCTCTCTCCCTTGAAAGTCTGAATGGCACTCTTAAGAAGGGAACGAAGGACCTGGGTGTGGCAGTTTACGCCCATGATCCCACATTAGGGAGGTTGAGGCCGGAGGATGACTGTGAATTTGAGACCATTGTGTCGTGGAGATAGAGACGGGGGGAGGAGAGATAGAACCAGTCGGGGCAATTCTAAGATTGTACATGAACCTGAACTCCTTGGCAGTTCATCTCTCTGTGAGCTGGCTGCTTTCCAACTACTTATAAGCGCTCAGGCTGAAAAAAGGCTTGAAGCCCGGAGGTGAGTACAGGGCTTGTCTGGAATTCCCATGTTCTTGTTTCCATTTCCAGCACAAGGAAAAAGGAGAAATTCCATTTCAGTTCAAAAAATAACAATGCTATAAAATATCTTCCTGGAGTCAATTTAAGTCTAAGTTCATTAGATGGAAAATTCCAGAAATGAATAATTCATAGGTTTTAAATAACATTACAAAGTTACTATTATTGTTCTATGTTACTATTGTTGCTAACCTCTTCTTATGCCTAATTTATACATTAAACTTTAACATAATGTGTACGTATAGGGAAAATCATTCTATTATATAGGGGGATATTGTTCAAGGTTTCAGGTGTCCACTGAGTTCTTGGAATAGATTCCCTGAGGCTATCAGGGACTGCCGTAACCCAAGAGCAAAGCATTACCTCTGTAGTAAGCCGCTGCCTGCCCTTGTGGAAGTCACCATTGTTTGCTCACAACTCCAGGTTAATTCTGCCTTTTTCATCTCATGGAAGATACCCTCAAGTCAGAAAAGTCCTGCTCGTTATAGTCCTGGCACAGACAGCCCAGGGCTTCACACTTCTAAAGTTCGTGTTTTATCACTGAGCCACAGTCCTAGCTCTAGGATTTTTTTCTCTCTTCATTTTGGGGTGGAGTTTGGGTAAATAGTTTTACTATGTAGTTGAGGTTGACTTCAAACACACTATGTGACCTAGGAGTTTCCAGCTGGGGATCTGAGATCTTTCTGCCTCAGCCTCCCTAGTGATGGGATTATACATGTTATTCATTTTTTTTTTTATTTTCGAGACAGGGTTTCTCCGTAGCTTTTTTGGTTCCTGTCCTGGAACTAGCTCTTGTGGACCAGGCTGGCCTCGAACTCACAGAGATCCGCCTGCCTCTGCCTCCC
>NC_022010.1:42002237-42032462 GCF_000317375.1 Microtus ochrogaster
AATTTCTGTGCATTCGAGGCCAGCCTGGTCTACAGAGCAAGTTCCAGGACAGCTAGGGCTGTTTCACAGAGAAATCCTATCTCAAAATCCTGCCCCCTACAAAAAAGACGGGAGGAGACAGCTCTCAGACAGTCTCATTCTGAGGATTCCTGGAGGCCACCCTGAGCAGATGTCTCCCGCACCCCCACCTCTCGTTGCTTTGATCCCTTTCCAGGGCTTTTCCCAAAGACAGATCTCTGAACGTCTAAGCTGTAAAAGGTTTTGTTGGCCGGGGCTGGCTCACTCAGCCTGGGAGGACACAGTGTCCCGGATGCTTTCTTTCTACTCTTTTGACCACGGGGAGGAAACTGCCCGCATTTGTTTGGTCCTCTTAGGGCTATTTCAAGGGGAAGAGTACTTGACAACTTTAGCAAGAAAGAATGGCCTCTTTCAATTATGCCAGGCATATTAACATTTAATATTTATTTCTAAATTCCTTGGTGGGAATAACTAATATCTTTTCTTTGGAGTGACATTTGTGATACAAGATTTTGTAAAATATTCATTTGTTTATCAACAAATTGACTAGGATATTTGTGCCCGTGTTGTAACCATTTAAGAGGTGCATGAAAATCTACCCTAGCCACTGCCCTGAGTGATTTGATTTTGGTCACGACAAACCTTTTGATTAAGAATTTAAAAGGAATTTTAGTTGTATGTAGTGACTTACATATTAGAGGATTAGACATAGTATTTTCACATGGGCACTGCTTAAATCCAACCTCCTTGTCTATTCTCTTTTCCCAATATCCAGAATATTTGAAAAGATTTATATTTGTTTTTTTAATCATATATGTGAGTGTGGGGCACATGTGAGTGGGTTCCTGCAGAATGCAGAGGTTTAAGATCCGTTGGGGCCTGAAAACTCAGGAGCTGGAGAATTGCTGGATGTGGAGTTCTGGCATCCAACCCCGCTTCTCTACAAGAGTAGTATGTGCTCTTAATCGCTGTTCCTGTCCCGTATTTCTGGAATTTTCATATTGCCACTTGTACCTTGGTGAAAACAGCAGCATCTTTGTCTTTGGTGGTCACACTCTTTGTGAAAAAAGACCTCTTGACGCTTCCGATGCCTTCTTCCAGACTGCGCACTTTCCGCCCTCTCCTTGCTGCCACTGTCCTACTCGTTTCTGAGATCCCCCTCCCTCTGATAGAATCTGTCACACTGGGCTCCGTGGTGCCTCTTCTTCAGAACTTCCAACATTGCTGCTGGGTCCTAACAGCTCCCTCAGGAAGGATGTGAGAACAGCAGACTCATTTGTTTAGCTATGGGGAAAACTTTATATACCCTCCCAGTACTCAGGATTCTGATGGATTGATATCGTGATTGCCCCTCATTGGCTAGGCACGATCAGGACCTCTGACAGTGTCTGTTGTGAGGTCCTCAGGCAGCATTGTGTGATTGCTCCTCATTGGCTAAGCATGATCAGGACCTCTACAGCACCAGGTAGACTCCAGGTTAGCTCCTCTCAGCCTGGTAAGCCTTAATCTACATGTCAATCTATTTTTATCTATTACATGGGCACTCAGCAGGAGCCAGAGTTCTTTGCTCAGGCCTTGTTGACCCTGCTTCAGGAGGGCTCAGCAACTGGGCTGTGTCTGTCTTAGGTTGGCCTGCAGAACAAGCTCTTACCTGTCATTACTAACCCTCAAAGAGCATTCATTCCTAGAGAGAGCTGCCAGGGTGGGGGAACGAGGTGGTAGTCTTTTGAATTACAGATAACCAGGCATGCAAACCTCCTGTGGAGGACTGTGAGAAGGATGCCTAAGAGTCATTAACTCCTGAAGAGTCTCCTTAGTTGCTCTTCATTGCTATCAGATATGCTGCAGGAGACATTAAAAGATTATTGATTAATAATACCACCCTGCCAATTAATGCACATGTGAGCATCCAGGAGGGATCAAACAGTCTTTTTATATTATGCTAAACTTTTTTTTTAAATGAAGAGTCAAAGGTCATAACTTCTGCCCTTAATAAATCAATTTGTTTGGGTTAACAGGCAGTAAGAGCAAGAAAGGGGAGCATATATATTACCCATTATGGGTTATTCCCTCCTTGGTGTAAGTAGGCTGATCCATGGCTGGATCTACATCTCTTACAGGGACCCATATTGGTGTCATGGCAGTCTGAGAAAAAAACGCAAGCATATCCTTTGCCCACAGGTTAGTAGGGGGCTGGAGGCTGCCATCGGAGGGAGATAGGATCTCTCCATCTCACCAGTGGCAGGGGTGTGTTCCTTGGCAGAGACGCCCAGTGCTTGTAAGCTTGGGCTGAGCTCCTTGTCATCAAAACTGAGAAAGTTCATATGGAAAATGACTTCTGTTAAGGACAGATGAGGATCTGTTTCTACATCTCGGGGATTAAAATAATGCTACCTTGTACACATATGTATGAATGACTGTCCACAGCCCTGATTTTATTTCCTAGGCTATATTCCCAGTCTAAGATCTTTGAGTGATGTTTGTTGGCTCGATGGCATCATTATGAACCAGGTAGAGTTGTTGTTGTGGGGCCCATCTTCATTCTAGAGACATCAGAGATTACTATTAGAAAAATGTTTTGTTTATTGTGGAAAACTTAAACATTATTAATATCAAAACAGAAAGTTTCAATTTTAAGTTAGATATTTATCCAAAAAAAATGTACTAAAGGGTCAAAAATAAGTAAGGAGAAATAGAATTTTGGGGAGATAACAGAGTTTTGACAACAATAGTCCCTAGATTTTAGGTTTTCTTCTGTCCCACACCAGATAGCTTTTCTGATATGAGACAGAAACTCTGAACTTTTCTTCTAACAACACACTTGGATTTTGAGAAGGAGAGAGCCATGCTCTAACTCCAAAGCCACCCTTGATTTTTAATTGAATTGGGACAACTTTTCTGAGAAGTAAAGAAATATAGATGTTTACATAGTGAGACTTTTCTCTGCAGAGAATATTGGTACCATAGGTTGGATTTTTCTTTGCTTGGCAATTTTCTCTGGATAGCTTTCTCTGATTCTTTAAATGTCTAGATGTCCAAATCTTTTGATTTCCTGAAGATTGGTATTTCTATTTGCCTGTAAAGACAAAAACAGAACACTGCCCTGGCACTTGTGAGTTTTCCTTACGACTTGTAGAATTGTCACATTGATGGATGAGCTATCATTTCTCCTTTTCAAAGGGTTTCTCCCATTTGAATTAAATATTTATTAATTTTGATAGTACCCAAATATAGGGGTATTATGTTTACTTGTGGTTGCTTCTATTTGCCCCTTCTTTAGCTGTTCTGCAACTAATTCCTTTAGAACTAACAGCCCGGGTTCAATTATAGGCCACTGTTCCACTCAGACCTTCTGATTCAAGAGTGTGTTCATGGATGGGGCTTGGAGGCTCAGTCATGGTGGATTTCTGAGGGGCAGTGGCCCTTAGAATTGGAGGTGCGACTCATGCATAAGATTGTGATTTGCCAAACCTATCTTTTCAGGGACTTGAAGGTCATCAAAGAAAAAAATCTCTATCATCAATAATTAGGACAGCACCCATAAACTCCAGGATGTCTCTGCCCCCGGAGGTTTTTTGGTACTGTAGAAATGATATGGTGAATGACTCCCTTGTTGCCATCAAGGTCTTTCCAATGGACTAGATAGGTAATAAGTTTTGAATCTTGTTGACTTCTTACCCCACTAATGGAAGGCCTAGGTCTAAATTTCCAACGGAGGAAGCAGTGTACCTCCATTTCTGTTCATATGGTGATGTCCGCACCATGTCCACCAAGCCTCTGACAGCTTGTCCATCAAGATAGATGGTCAGCATTGGGAGTGTGGAAAAAAGGGGCAGTGTCCAGTAGATTGTTGGATTACCTGAGCTTCCTCTTACTGGCCCCGTCTGGAGTTTAAAGGGGCAAGTTAGGGGCGTTTTGTCCCAGGTAGATTGGGAAGGCTTCTGCTGGCCTTGGCAGCTGAGGGTCATGCCACGGTATGCGGAAACTTCTGCCTTTAAAGGCAGGTGAACATTGTGCCGCTCCTCCAGCAACAGGAGTGGAGCTGATGGGAAAGCGGCACACACGGTGTTGACGGTGGCTGTGCTCTCCTTAGCATGTTTTGTGGAGCTGAACTGTCTGTCCCCTCATCATCAGATACCATGGAGAGATAAGACACGGAAGGAGTGGATGTGAGGGAGAGAGGTTACCCATTTTACAGCGGGAGAGAGCAGCAGGTGGGCAACAGTCAGAGGGAAGATGACAGTCAGCGGGGTGGAAAACTGAGTTGGACCTTCATGTTTCATGCTTAGTGAAGGCGCCGGGCAAACCGAACAGAGAAAATGTGCCTTCCTAATCAGACAGGCAGACAAACATGACAGACATCACAAAAAAGTAAAGTACGGGGGTCCCAACACTTTCCCACTGAAGGAACTGAGAACACACAACAAGGAGGGGCCTTCTCACTGATTTACACCTTGTCAGGCACACCGTCCAGCACCGCGGGTGAGGAGAGGGAGGCGGCTAGAACCTGTTCTGGGAAAAAACAAAAATTTACAGCCAAGACGGAAAGAAAAAGGACTCTGAACAGTCAAGCAAGCTCAAATCCTGTGCCAGAAATCCCTGTGCTGGGTGCCAGATGTTGCTGGGTCCTAACTGCTCCCTGGGGGAGGGGTGAGAAGGAGCGGCATTGAGGACACAGACACCAGGAATCCAGTGAAAGGGAAACAGCAACAGGGAAACCCTTTTCTGCCAGCACCCAGATGCTCTGATCCCTTGACATCACTGGGCCACCCCTCTGGCAAGGCAGGACAGCGCCAGGAAGACTCCAGGTTGACCTGTCTCAGCCTGGTAGTCCTTAACTTCCTACACAACATGGCCCTGAAGGACATGGAGAACTTTGACATGGAGGTTAGGAACTTGGGTATTGTAGTCCTGGCTTTTAGAGCTGAAAAATTTGGAAAAGCCGGGTCTCTAAGAGGCCCCTACTTGTGTAGAAAGCAGGGATAGTAGCCCTTATTTGTGCAGATGTTGTGAGGAGGATGTAAGTATGCTTTGGATATTAAGCAGTTGCTATGTTCTTAACCCTCACATGGTGTTTGTACCCTCTGCAGCTCAACCTTGTTTGTTTGTGCATGCATCTCCTCTCCTCTCTCTCCTCTCTCCTCTCTCTCTCTCTCTCTCTCTCTCACTCTCTCTCTCTCTCTCTCTCTCTCTCTCCTTTCTCCTGTGAAAATAAACTGCCCTGAGGGACTCTATAAGTCACATACACTGTACAATTCCAGAGCAGAGTGACTACTTGTAGATAAAATGGTGTGAATAGGGTGTCCTTGTAGCAGGGGGTTTGTTGTTGTTGTTTGTTTGCTTGTTTTTTGTTTTTGGTCACTAACCAGCTTCTAAATCACAACATGGATACTTATTATTGGTTGTGAATGTTCGGCCTGATTTGAGGCTAGTTTTTGGCTAGCTTTTTAAACTTAAATTAACTGGTTTCTCTTCATAGATAAACCTTTTTCTTTTGCTTGGGACTTTTTTTTCTTTCTTTCATTCTGTATTTCCTACTTCATAGCTCATTGACAGGCAGCTGGCTGGCCCCAGGTGCTTCCCTCTCTTTCTCCCGCATTCTCTCTGCTCCCAAGCCTAGGGTTTTCCTCCTATTAATCCTCTCTGCCTGCCTGCCCAACCCATCCCTCTACTGCTTAGCTATTTACCATTCAGCTTTTCATTAGACCAATCAGGTGCCTTAGGCAGGCAGCATAAAAACAGCAACACATCTTTACCTAGTTAAACAAATGCAGCGTATGAATGGCCAACAGGTAGGTGGGAAGAGGCTAGTCAGGACTTCTGGGAATAGAGAGGTCTCAGGGAAAAAGAAAGGTGAGTCACCAGTCAGATGTGAAGGCAGACAGAGTAAAGATAACTAAGCAAGTGAAAGCCATAGATTAAAAGCTATGGGTTACTATAAGTTATAAGGATTAGTTAGAAACAAGCCTAAACAAATGTGTCAATAGGAATTCACCAAATGTCCTGTCAACAGTAACAACACCCACCACTACAACTCAACAACTGACATCTCATCAGACTCTGCACACTGGAAGCACAGACACCAGCAGCACACCTCAAACCACACTCACAGAGCTGACCACATCAACGTTTTCAACTTCACCAAGTGGCTCAACTCCTGCACAGACAGTGTCCCAAGCGCTATCATCTCCAGAAGAAACTACGAACCTCTCCAACTCCAGTGCCTCCAACACCAAACCAACCATATCAGAGGTGTCAACGGCAGCTTTCTCTACAGATTCCACCTCAGGAAATACTGAGAACACATCGGCACCTTCTTCCCAAAGTTCCGTACCTGTCAATACTGATGGCTTCATGACGAATTCACCAAATGTCCTGTCAACAGTGACATCACCTATCACCACAACTGGGGAATTGTCAACATCTCAGAATGACCTTCCTGGTAGCACAGAGACCAGCAGCACAGCTCAAACCATAGTCACTGAGGTGACCACGTCATCTCTCTCACCTTCCCCCAGTGGCTCAACTGCAGCAGAGATGGTGTCCAATGGGATTTCCTCTCCAGATGAAACAACTGTCTCCTCCGGATCTACTGTCATCAACACAATCCCAACCACATCAGAGGTGCCCACCACAGCACACTCTACAGGATCTGCTCCTGGAATAACAGCTCCAGACATTATCCAAAGCTCTTCAGGGACTGCCACAGAAGCCTCAGTTACATCTTCACCACAGGAACTTTCAACAGTGTCAGTTCCCATCACCTCTAGTCAGGAATTGTCAGCATCTTCTCACAGTGACCACACTGACAGCATTGTGACCAGCAGCCCACCTCAATATCCCATAACAGAGGTGTCCTCATCAACTCATTCATCTTCCCCTAGGGGACCCACTGTGACACACGCAGAGTTCCAGAGAACTCCCACGGCTGGAGAAACAACTTCCCTCTCTGCTCACACTATGAGAAGTTCACCTCCAAGTTTGCCCTCCACTGAAACCTCCTCAGTAGACGCAGGGTACACAAGTGCTGTAGTTACTCCAAGTTCTCCATATGCTGCCACACAGTTCTCAATGACATCCTCACCACAGGAACTGTCCACTGTGTCAACACCCATCACTTCCACTCAGGAACTGACAACATCTTCTCAGTCTCTGCACACTGGAAGCATGGACACCAGCAGCACACCTCAAACCACACACACTGAAGTAACCACATCCACGTTTTCAACTTCCCCAAATGGCTCAACTCCTGCCCAGATAGTGTCCCAACTGACATCATCTCCAGGGGAAACTGCCAGCTTGTCTTCTACTGTCATCAACACAAGTTTAACGTCATCAGTGGTGGCGACAGCAGCACTCTCTACAGACTCCAACTCAGGAAATGCAGAAACCACATCTCCAACACTTTCTCAAAGTTCCACACTGGTCAATACTGATGTCCCAATGACAAATTCACCAAAAGTCCTGTCTACTATCACAACACCCATCACCATGACGCAGGAACTGACAACATCTTCTCAGACTCTGCACACTGAAAGCATGGGGATCCGCAGCACACCTCAGACCACACTCACAGAGGTGTCCATATCAACTTTTTCAACCACCCCAAGTGGCTCAACTTCTGAACAGACAGTGTCTCATGGGCCATCATCTCCTAATGACACAAACAACCTATCCACTTCCAGCATTATCCATACAAATGCAACCACGTCAGAGATGCCAATGGCATCAGTATCTACAGTATCCAGCTCAGGAAATACTGGAACCAAATCTCCAAACGTTTCTCACAGTTCCACATCTGTCATGACCAACATCTCAGTGACAAGCTCAGCAAATGTCCTGTCAACGATGACCACCCCCATCACCTATACTCAGGAATATTCACCATCTTCTCAGAGCATCCACAATGGAAGCATGGAGACCGGCAGCACACCTCACACCACCCTCACAGAGGTCACCCCATCATCTCTTTCCTTCTCCCCGAGTGTACCCACTCTGACCCAGACAGTTTCTTGGGGAACATCCTCCTCCGGCAAAATAACTACTCCATCTGCGTCCAGCAGGAGTCACCCACCTCGAGCTACACCAGACATATCAACCTCTCCAGACTTCACCTCAGGAAACGCAGGGCCTACATCTGCACACGTCACCAGAAGCCACAGTATTGCCACATCAAGAGTTCCAAGCACAACTCTAGCCGGACAACCAACAATCCTAGCCCACAGCACCTCTATGCAGCCGTCATCTACATATTCTCAGAGTTACCGGACAAGCAGCATGGCGTCCTCCAGCACAACTCAAACCAGCATCCTCACAAAGCCGACCACAGAAAACCACTCATCCTGTGCACCTGGACCCACTGCTACAGATGCCCCTTCCCATGGGACATCTTCCTCAGGTGAGTCAGCTGAGGTGAGGCTCCCCACAGTGAATGACGACTAGCCCCTCCTCTCCCTCTGTCCTGTTTGCGTATACATGGAGGCAGTGACTGTTGACCAGTATATAAACAAACATTTCAGCTGTCTCTCCCAGCTCCTCATTTTCTGTGACGTAAAAACCACTCTTGTCTTCTTTTCCTGTATTTCCAGGAATGACCACAAGCTCCCCGAAGACAGACAGTGCCAGAGGCACATCACCCTCTACTACTTCCTTGACCCTTACCACGCCCAGCACAACCACAACCTCCAGGTCAACAGTGCCCCCAATACCCATTTTACCAGAGCAGGGTGAGTGATGCCCATAAGACATTCCCTCTCTGCTTTCTACCCGAGCCAGACTTCAAGACTTTCTCGCTGTGATTGCGAGACTGGATTTGCCAGTTTAGGTCCTTCTGTGTTGTTGAGGGATCCAGTTCTTTGGGTTTCTACTCTGTCCCATCCAGGCCATGAACAAACCACCTTCCCCCACTTGTATTTCCTCTAGAGGGATGATGACTGAGTGTTTAGGACCACTTGGTTACAGTCTCTGCTCTCCGGGATCAGAGATTCCAGGGAACAACACCAAAGCTGGGTGCTGAGGGTGATTTTGTGCATTGTATTGGGCTGGGAGATGGAGACAGGGGAGTGAGCAGGGGACCAATCAACTGTTCTGTAGATGAAAGGCCAGGATACCAAGTGTAAGCCTGTAAGCAATGTGAGAATAGGATCAAGGTGGACAGGAGACTTCCGGAAGGGAGCTGGGGAAGGGGGAGCACCTCAGATAGGCTGCATGGTCTGAGCAGCTAGAATACAGCCGCGGGAGTGAAAAGATAATCCTCGTATTGAATGTGGGTAGGAGCTCTGAGCATTGGGATTGCCAGGAGTAAGGGTGAAGAGTGGTGGGGGGTCTAAGAACTCTAAGGAGTCTGGTGTGTGCAAAAACCTTGTGGGTGATGCAACCAGGAAGGATCTAGATTTGCACAGTGGTGGCTGGTATGGATAAATTTGGGAGGGTCAAGCAAGGGGTCAGTGAGGAATCCAAGAGCTATGTAGAGACTCTGAGCTAAGCCAATCAAGGCCAAGCCAGGGTCCTAATGAGTTGATGCTAAGGTATAGGGTGAGGTCCGCTTGAAAAATACCTAGGACAAAGTCCCAAACTGGAATCCAAAGATGTAAGGGTGGCCTAGAGTAATTTTGGGGCGGGGTGGGGTGTTTCTTCGAATTTATCTATAGAAACACCATTTCAGGAAACAAGGGCCATTTTATGAAAAGGCCTTTAAATGACTGGTCTTTGCGGTCTCAAAGTTTCATCTTTTCTCCCTTGGGCAGTTCTGACTTCTCCATCAGAGCGAGCGTACAGTTGACACCCTCATGGCAGGGCCATTAAGTCAGGATGTTCTCAGCTGAGGAATGAGAAGGGTACCAGTGAGAATATACAAGGAGGATGTGCTAGCTATGCGTGGAGCAGCAAAGAGTCAGGGCCTAGGGGCGCTTTCAGAAAGAGGGCCGAGGTAAGCAGCAGATGAGGGAAAGCTCTCTCCGGATCTTTCTGAACCTGAAGAAGCAAAGGCCCGCAAGGGTGCTGTTCTCTCCTTTGTCCTGGCCTAGGCATTCCCCTCTTCCCCTACGGGACAAGCCCTGAAGTTGGAGACCACCGGTTGTTTGCCAGGACCGTGGATTTTACCTCGCCCCTCTTCAAGATCCAGATTGGCTTCCCTCTCGGCTCCTCTCTTCGGGATTCCTTCTACGTGAGTCTCCGGCTGAAGCCCTTGTTTTAAGTCTGTGGCCCGTGTTCTCCGGGCCCTGTATCTCCCCCAGGCATGGAGACGGCCCTGTGACTGAGCAGAAGGGAGAGTGGGAGTCACCTTTGCTGCACAACACCTCCATCGCTTCTTTTATAACAATTTCTAGTTGGGGAAAGCTGAATAAAGCCATGCCTCCCTGCCCGTCTGGGCAAAACTGTCCTCTCCCTAGTAAGAAGAAATCACATTTATTTAACAAGTTTTTTGTTTTGTTTTGTTTTTGGTTTTGGTTTTTTCATGAGGAATAAGCTATGCTTGGGAACTTGATTGGCTTACCTCATTTTCATTTCTTTTTTTTTTTTCAGAGACAGGGTTTCTCTGTGGCTTTGGAGCCTGTCCTGGAACTAGCTCTTGTAGACCAGGCTGGTCTCGAACTCACAGAGATCCGCCTGCCTCTGCCTCCCGAGTGCTGGGACTAAAGGCGTGCGCCACCACTGCCCTGGCCTCATTTTCATTTCTTGTGATTGCTTCCTGATTCCCTGGGAATGGTGACGGGCTCCAATTGCCCTCAGGGAGAGGAGTAGTAACACCCAACTGAGAGGTCAACACAGTACTGGGAGGAGGACATTGACTCCTTTGTCCTCTTCTGCTCCTCCCAAGCTTTAAGGGTGCGGCTTACCAAGAAGCTTTGCTCTGACAATGGCTGGGCTACCCCACTGAAGCAGGACACCATCCACTCCTTTGGACAATATGAAACTGTCCTGATAGGGATGAGTATTTGTAAGGTGCTTAGGTAACAAGTTCTCCTAGAAAACGAGAAATGGGCGAGGGGACCATCAAGGTTGACACCTCTCATCCTCTGCACAGATGGGCCTTCTGGAGGGGGGCACGCTTCTGAGAAGCTGGCCCTTAGATGGGGATAACTCTTCGTTCAACAATCCCTAACCGAGAACCCTTGTGTTCAGTTCACAGATAATGGCCAGATCATTTTTCCAGAGTCAGACTACAGCATCTTCTCCTACCCCAACCCACCTCAAGGAGGCTTCACAGGAATGGAAAAGGTGTCCATGGTGGCCCCATTCTGGGATGATGCTGACTTCTCTAGCTCCAGGGGAACCATATTCTACCAGGTGGGTCATTCAAAGCCTTGACAGTCAGGAGTTCCAGCATCCTGTCTGGAGAGATTAAGGGCAGTGGAAGGGCATTGCATCACAGCCTCGGCTTGTGAGGGAAGCCACTGAAGCTTAAATACAGGGTAGGGAGGAAGCCAAGAAAGAATGCTAAACAGACCCTGGAACACCCTACTCCAACCATGTGGAGGCCTGCAGGTGGCAGGGATGGAGCTGTAGAGGGTCTGTCTCAATGAGTCTGAGCCAAACAGACCCCCCTCTCCGTTTCTGAGTTAATAATTCCAGTCTGTCAAAGTATGTAGCATTGGCTGCCATAGCAATTGTGTTTGTGTACCTGCCATTGACAAGGAACTACCTAGCTTCCAAAGATGAAAAGGCGTACACCCGTCCTTTAGGAGTTATGAGCTAGACACAGGAATGTAGAATTTGACACACATGGCCATATCATCCAAGTCAGTTTGAGCTAAGAGATGTATCTGTTCAATTCTAGAAGGTTTAACTTTCTAAGGTAGGGACTCTCTAGCTCACATGCCCCAGATTTTCCTGCAGCCTAAATTTAAATCGATCTTAAAGTCCAAAGACTTGTGGAAAAGATGTACAAGCAGCCACGGGCACTGAAGTGAACAGCATCCCCAAGCAGGAAGCAGGTACCTCTTAGGGCTCTGGTTCTCAACATTCCCTAGTGCTCCAGCCCTTTAATACAGTTTTTTATGCTGTGGTGACCCCCAACCGTTAAATCATTTTTGTTGGTACTTCATAATTGTAATTTTGCTACTGTTATGAATTGTAATGCAGATATCTGATATGTGACCCCTTTGAAAGGGTTGTTCAAACTCCAAAGGGATTGAGGCTCCCAGGTTGAGAACCACTGCCTTATGGGAACTGAATGGGACTCTGAATTCCTTGCTTGTGCCTACTTTCCTTTTCTAGGAATACAACACACTTCATGATGAAAACAATGAGCTCATCCGGAAGGTGGAGTCTTTGATTCGTGAGTTCGCAAGTGATTGGAGCTACAAAGCCAAGTGGACATTGAAAGTCACGTGGTTCAACGTTCCTGCCTATCCTGCCCAGTGGAACTATGGGGTCAGTGGACCATGGGTGCTGGCTCCCTGTGAGCCTGGTGGGAGCCAGACATCCCAGTAGGCTCCTAGGGAGCCTCCCTGACTGGAGGAAAGACTGCTGGCTATAGCTACCCTCTGAAAGTACAGTCTATGAGTACTCACAGTGGGCAGAAACCTTGACTGCATTTACAGGCAGGAATGTCTGTGGCTGACAAGGTCATGTGACTTACACAAGTCAGCTCCCTTCACTAGAGTGAAGTATGAGCACATGGTGCTCAGCAAACAGTTCACTGACCACCTGAGACAGGTCCTCTATACCACACACAGGACCTGGACAATGTCCTTACTTATCCCTGAGGGAGAGACAAGGAGACCTTTGTCAGCTCTGCTGTCTCCTCCAATCTCTCAGGTTCCTGTAGCTCTCTCTTAAAACACCACCTTCTAATGGGATTGCAACCCAGAGCCCTTTATTTCCTCTCCCTGCAAAAAGAGTTACAAGGAAGGAGAACTGGCCACTCTAAGTGCTTTTATACCTAAGATAACTGATGCTCTGATCACAGCAAACTTGCCTGCAAGTCCAGCCCAGGTGGACCAGGAATAGGTGACAGGCCTGTGTCCGGCCAGGGGCGTGGGGGCACCAGGGTGTGGGGCACCAGGGAGGAACCTCCAGACCTCTCATAGATGTCTCTATTTGTCTCTCGCCGACTTCCAGACCAATACCTACCAAGCCATCCTCTCCACAGATGGAAGCAGTTCCTACGCCCTGTTTCTCTACCAGAGTGGTGGGATGCGCTGGGATGTGACCCAGGGTCTGAGCAACAGAGTCATCATGGGCTTCTCCAGGTAGGACAGGATCAGCTAGCTGTCAGCACTGAACTGTGAGAGATACAGGTTCCCTGCTCACACTCCTGTCCAATCCTTGAAGATGCAGCTTCTTGGTGAAAATCACCCCCCCACACACACACACATTCATCCTGCCATCCCAACACCTGTGCACTGGAGCCTTTCAACCTTTGACCTTTCTGGTTTCCATTGACCTTAGCTGGCTTTTCAGGTAGTAGCGGCTCATTACTCCTATTACATCACATACTCTATTTATTTATTTATTTATTTATTTATTTATTTATTTATTTAATTTGTGATCACAGCCACTGACAATAGCTGACCAGTGTCCTATAATATAAGACCGTTCATTGTCCTCTAGGTAAGAAAACTTTAAGTTTGAAATTCTGAAAGCAGAATTTCAAAGTGGCAAAGCGGGCATCTGAACACAGACATGCAAGTTTGGAATCTGTGACTCCTGGCGCTCTACAGCTTAGCTGGAGAAGGCACCGAGTAGAGAGGCCATGGCTAGCTGTAGTGTGGGCTCCTGCATGGGAAGGAGCCGCAGTCTCTGAGGCAACAGCTCCCAACCCCTGCCTGTGAGGCAATCAGTTGTGATGGCCATGCATCGTGGGCTTGCAGTAACTGCCACAGACGGTTTCCTGTTCCACCGGGGTGGGTCCAGGCTGCCCTACAAGTGCATGGCTTGGACTGGCTTCTGGTGGGCAATGGAAGGAGGGAAGCGTGTCATTACCCAGGGAGCTGGCAATTTCACACCATCTCCGGTGTCCGCACCAGAGATGTCAGCTGGAGAATTTGCCCTCCAGCCTGTGTGACAGCAGAGCACTCTCTGTGGGCATGCCCCTACACTAGCACCATGGCTGTTGCTGAGGGCCTCCTTCCTTTCTGGATCCACACTGATGGTGAAGGTGGCGGGATCTCTCCACTCAGATCCGAGGGCTTTGCAATTGTCTCGGCACTGGAGCTTTACAAAGCTGTGGTGTGGTTGCAAACGACATCTCTGTCACCCAGATAGAAAACCCCAAAGTCAGACATGTTAAATTACCATGACCACCAAGCTAGTGAGTGTCCGAGTCGAGCTGGCTGTGATCGCCCAGCTTCAGAGACTGGCCTCGAGCCGTCCCTTGCAGTACGCTCTTAGAGAGCTTCAAGGGAAACAAAGGGAAATATGGCCTCAGCTCTGCTGCTTTCACACCCGCTGTGTCCTGAGTGAGCCCACTGTCACTGATCAGATGTGGGGTGAAGCAGAGGCTCCCCACCCCCACCCATCCTCTCTTCCTCCTCAGCGCTGGGGCTTGTGTCTCAGTCTGGCTGCCCACCTGACTGAGCACGGGCTACCAGCTGCTGATGGGGGCTAGCCGGAGTGACTGACAGACTAAATGTGTGGGTGGTTTTCAGCTGAGAGCGAAGAGCCTGAGTGTGACACAGAGGCCTGAGAGTCTTTCCCTTTGCCTGCAGTGGAGATGGGTATTTTGAAAACAGCCCGCTGATACTCCGGCCAGCAATGGAGAAGTACCGTCCAGATCGATTCCTGAATTCCAAATTAGGTAAAAGTGCCACCCAGCTGTATGAGCTGGCCCCAGTCCTCCCTTGCCCACTACTCTATAGCCATGGCAGTCCTAGACCGCCGTCGCTCTCTGCCACCCAGAGAGCGTCCTGCACAGGCCGACCACCTACAGGTGCATCCACAGTTGGCACCCTCTAGGCAACGATTTCTTTCCACGCCCTCAGCCCCTGTAAGTCCCCTTCCTTGGGAGAGCCAAACCCTGGATGTCTGTCAGTGGGCATTCAGGTTCTTGTGTGAGGACAAGGGTATTGCAGGTAGGGAGTTAGGATGAGCATCTAAATGTCCCATTCCAGAGCTGGAATGAAATCCTTGAGGAGATGGACCAGGAGGAGTTCCAAAAGGCTGACATTCACTTAATCAACATTTATCAAACACCTATTATATGCCAGGCAGTGGGTTAATAGAAAAATGAAAGGAGAAGGTGAGAAAGGTCAGCCACGCTGGCTCTCCACAAGCATTCGCTGTGGGAGAGACCCTAGCGGCCAGAGGCAAGTGTCCGTGGCTCTTTCTTTGTGACTCAGTGTAATAGAGAAAGGCTCCAAAGGGGAAGAAAGGCCAGCTTCCAAATTGTGATGGCTAAGAGGGCATGCTAGCACTGGAGAGAAGTCAGCCATGTAGATTTTTTTTTCGAGACAGAGTTTCTTTGTGTTGCTTTGGAGTCTGTTCTGGAACTCACTCTGTCGACCAGGCTGGCCTCAAATTCACAGAGATCCGCCTGCCTCTGTGTCCCGAGTGCTGATATTAAAGGTGTGCGCCACAATTGCCCGGCACCACGTAGATCTTGAAGCATGAGTTCAGGTCTGATTGATCTGGGACAAAGATGTCTGGCAATCAGAAATATGAGCGAAGTCAAATGGCAGGTGGGTGTCACCCCATGGAAGAGCTTTCCTGTGACATCAGCGTTCTTTGTCAAACACATCTGCTTATGATTTAGAGTATCTCACGGTGTGTGTGTACATGTGTGCACACACATGCATATATGAACGTGTGCACGTGCAGGCATGTGTGTGCGTGTGTGTACATGTGTGTATGCGTGCATGTATGAATAGGTCATTATAATAATGCTATTCTTCTGAAAACATTCAGTTTTATAATTCAGGTGGATATAGGGTTGAAAATCTCATATACTACAACATACTATGTCTGGGGCAGGGCTCTGGAGTCTTCTCTCCCTGAAGAAGTGTGCTGTATGAAATTTGCAATATATTGAAGGTTTAAACTTCACAACTCCATTGAGGATTTTTCTAGCGACTTCCCACTTCCCAAGATGGTATCTGGGCCCAAAAGTGGCTTCCACAGACTCACGGTGTTAGAGCAAGGCCCTACTAGCATGCCAATTTCTCTGTGACTTCCAGAGCCTCTGGGCAGGGACCTACCTCTGTCCTGGTTGCTGTGGCCACTGAAAGGAAAGGAAGGGTACATTATGGAGACCGAGGGTCTGACGGCATGACTGGATGGATGGCATGTCTCTAGAGGAGGAGGTGGTGGTTTAGGAACTGGAAGGTGCGGCAGAGAGAAAGAGAGAGACAGAGAGCGGGAAGGGAAGGAGGGAGGAGATAGGGAGAATGAACAGCGAAGGAGGGAGGCAGGCAGGTCAGACTGGATCACAGTGTCGCCTCCCTGCCCAGCACTGGTCCCACAGTTTTGCCATAGAGCCCAAGACTTGAAGTGTTTTGGGAGCTTCTGTTCAAGGTGGTTTGAAGATAAATCGTGGCCGGGGCCCTTCCTAGGAAGAGCTGTCCAGAGAGGCGTAGGGTGGAGGATGCAGTCTTCCTAGAAAGAGCTGTCCAGAGAGGCAGGGCGCAGGATGGAGGATGCAGTCGGAGTTTGTGTGGAGCCTAAGCTGAAGCAGAGCTTACAGGCCCTGCCCCGCAGTAATCACTGATCTCTTTGTCTCCCAGGCATCAGGGGGCTGCAGCTCTACAGGCTACACAAGGAGGTGAAGCCCAACTACCGGCTCAAGTGTCTGTGGTGGCTGGAGAGCCAGCCTCGGTGGCCCGGCTGGAGCTGGGGCTGGAGCTGGGGCTGGAGCCAGCTTTCCTGCCCTTGCTCCTGGCAGCAGGGACGACGGGACTTGCGATTCTGGCGCATGAACACAGGTGATACCCCTCTCCCACCCTTCACAAACCCCCACCGACCGTCACCTCTGCTCACACCTGTTCTACCCTTTCCCAGACACCTTGAGCACCCCACCCCGCAGACGAACTCGCCCTGTTCATCTCCACCTACCATAAGTTCCTTGGCCTGAGGATGGCTGATCTCATTGCAGGTTGGCAGTACGGCAGTGACAGGCAACTGTGCAGCTTCTCCTCTGGGCGAGGGGGCGTGTGCTGCAGCTATGGCCGCTGGGGAGAGTTTCGGGAAGGCTGGAGAATGCACAGTCCTTGGCAGTTTGGTATGTGTCTCCATGGAGATCTCAACACATCTTAACAGGACGGAGACTTGAAATCATATCCCCACAGAGACCTTCTGCGGGAGCACACGGAGATGAACAGGGCAGGGTAGCCTGCTGCTGCCCACCCTGGGGCCCGCTCTAGTCTCTTGATACCATTGTCTATGTCCGCTCTTCCCCTGGCCCTCTGACGGCTTACACTATTTGCCATGTTATGTAATAGCCCCTCATGCCTTCAAGGAGGACATGCAATGACATTCTGTCACAGACTACTGCCAGTCACTGAGCACGGGAGGATGTGAGCTGCGCCATGCCTGTCTCCAGACACATACTCTAGCCACTGATACCACCATGCTCTATCATACCCGCCTGCTGGCTCTGGGGTGCTCTGCCCTCTGACAAACCGTTCTTCTCCACAGAGCAGGAGCGGGAGGCACAGAAGTGGTGCTGTCACTGGAATGACAAGCCCTCCTTCTGTGCCCTTTACCACCGCGCCCGGCCCCGCCTTAGCTGTGCTACGTACAGACCCCCACGGCCAGGTGAGCATCATGGTGGAGGTGGAGCATCCAGGAAGGGAGCCTGGGTTAACAAGAGATCAGCTTCCTAGGGCAGAATTGTGACCACAGGGATGATGGGGGCAAGCCTTGTGTGAGCCTAACAGCAAACAGAAGGCTTTGTATATAGCAATGGCATAGGGGCAAGAGCTGGGTCAGGGACTACAAGCATAAGAGGCCTTTGGGTCAGGTTGTGGAAGCCAGGGGAATTTGCCCGAGCTTGAGTCCACCAAGACAGAAGCCCTACCTGCTGGGCAGTTATGCTGACGTGTAACGTCCTTTCTTTCAGCGTGGACATATGGCGATCCCCACATCACCACATTGGATAATGTCACTTACACCTTCAACGGGCTGGGGGACTTTCTGCTGGTCCAGGCCCAGGACACAAATTCCTCCTTCCGGCTGGAGGGCCGCACTGCCCAGACAGGCTCTGCCAAGGCCACTAACTTCATTGCCTTTGCAGCTCAGTACAACACCAGCAGCCTGGCTTCCCCCATCACAGTAAGCGAGGGGTTATCCAGGGTACCCTCGCGTTCCCTTCCCCAGGACCCCACAGAAACCATCAGCTGGACCCTGGAGGAGGACGAGAATAAGGGAAAGAGGAGAGATTGGTTTTCTATTTTCTCACTGTTGTGGCCAAGTCCCTGATAAGGAGTAGCTTAAGTAAGGAAGGGTGTGCTGGCTAGTTTTACGTCAACGTGACAAAGCAACCATTTGAGAGAAGGGAAGCTCAATTAAGAAGATGAACTGAGCTGCAGGCAAACCTGTAGGGCTTTTTCTTTTTCTCTTTCTTCTTTCTTTCTTTTTTTTTTTTTTCCTGTTTTGGTTTTTCTGAAACAGGGTTTCTCTGTTGCTTTGAAGCTTATCCTGGACATTTTCTTGATTAGTGACTGATGTGGGAGGGCCCAGTCCTTGGTAAGTGGTACCGTCCCTGGGCTGGTGGTTCTGGCTTCTTTAAGAAAGCAGGCTGAGCAAGCCCTGGGAAGCAAGGCAGTAAGCAACATCCCTCCATGGCCTCTGCATCAGCTCCTGCCTCCAGGTTCCTGCCCTGCTTCAGTTCCTGTCCTGCCTTCCTTCAGTGATGAACAATGACGTGGAAGTGTGAGCCAGATAAACCCTTTCTCCCCAAGCTGCTTTGATCACCACTTTTCATCACAAAAACAGTAATCCGAACTAGGATGAAGGGTTTATTTTGGCTCACAGTTTGTCGCTCAGCTAAAGATTTCAGGAAACACTCATGTAGACACACCCAGAGATATGTTTCCATGGTGATCGTACATCCTGGAACAAAGGGAGAGAGGACACAGCCATAGAGGAGAGAGAAGAGTAAAACGTAGAGACAGCACAATCAGATAGGTGCCAGCTCTTACTGGCTGTTCAACCTTGACAAAAGCTTACAGTGTCACTGTTTTCTCATAGCACAATGGGGACAATAGGGCGGGGACAATGGTATTGTCTGCTCCGCAGGGGTGCAGTGAGACAGCCTGACTCCCACTGAGCTCCCTCCACACACATCCTCATCGTTTGCCCTGTCCATCACCTACTTCTTCCACTGGCCTGGATTATAGCCTTGAATTGCTCTCCAGAGCCTTATTTCCAGGCCTCTGCCCTGCCTGCTCGTGCTCCTCTCAGGCCTCCTTCAATTCCTTTCCAGGTTCAGTGGTTCCTGGAACCCAGTGACACAATCCGAGTTCTACACAATAACCAGACCGTGACCTTTAACACCAGCTACACGGATGAAGGTAGGCTCAGTAGCCGTCAGCACCCGGCCCCGCCCCACATCTTCTGGTTTCAGCAGGATCTCAGCCCCCTGGGAGTGGTGTGCTGGGGGAGGCTGCAACACCCAGCAAAACAGAATGTTTGTACTCCGCCCCTCTGTCCCTTAAACTGCTGCATTAGAAGGGCCTTCTTCACCCAGCCCGGGCACTGAACGTTCCTTGTTTCTTACCGCAGAAGGAAGTGTCAGAAGGCTGAGCTGGGTAGCGTGGGACCTTTAGTCGAGGCATGGACAGGATTCCCAGTGCCCTCTGTGTCATAAGCCTTCATTGCTGCTGAGTCGTAGGCCCAAGAGGCGTGCTGGCTGGGGTGTCACTTATCCCCCTATCTTCCAGACTTGCCAATGTTCAATACCACTGGTGTCCTCCTGACCCGAAATGGCTCCCAGGTTTCAGCCAGCTTCGACGGATCAGTGACCATCTCTGTGATTGCTCTCTCCAACATCCTCCATGCCTCCTCCAGCCTCCCAGAGGAGTACCGCAACCACACGCAGGGACTCCTGGGTAAGAATGGAGCTCAGACCCTGCACAGGCAGCTGTCTCGCCTGTGGGCTTGGACTTCACTACCCAGTTTTTCCTCAGTGCCCCAGGGCTCAGAGGAGGCTGCTTTACCCACTGTTTAGGCTAACTTCCTGTTTGTCTGCCATCTTTTCAAGGTAATCTGAAGGAGGCACTATGGGAAAAGTGGGGGCCCACCCGGCTACCCTCTCCCTCCCTCCACACCTACGTTTCCTTTTCTGACCCTCATCGCCTCCTTCCTCCCATCGTTCCCCACATCCTTCCTGGTTCTCTTCTCCCTCTCTAAAGCACAAAGGTGCAGTGTGAGCGTATGGTCCTCTCCCACCTCCTGGGACCCTGGACGGGGACAGATGCAGCTGTCTTGCCAGGTGCACCCTGGAGAGTGGATGACACCACTTTCTTGTGGAGACGAACCTCCTGCTCTTTCCCACAGGAGTCTGGAATGACAATCTGGAAGATGACTTCAGGATGCCCAATGGCTCCACCATCCCTGCCCACAGCTCTGAGGAGACCATTTTTCACTATGGAATGACATGTGAGTCTGGGGTCCTCAGGCCACTGGGGCAGGTCAGTGAGGAGGCTGCTGTACTGTCTTCATTGTGTTTGTGGCGACCTTAGTCACCCTTGGCAAGGTCCAAAGATTTTGCCACTGCCCCACGTTTGTCCCTGCCTCCACTCCACCTGTATGTCCCTCCTGGGAAGTGGGGAAGGGGGTGGGTGGCCTTCCCTCACTGAAGCAGACATTTCCAGACTCAGAAGAAGCCAGAAGCCTTCTCATCCTTACCAGCTCCCATGCCTCACCCCTCACCCATCATGAAGACTAGGGGCAGGCACAGCTAAAACATGGCTGGAGTCTCACACCGTCATCGTAACTCCTGCGTTACAGGGCAAATCAATGGGACAGGTCTGCTTGGAGTGAGGACAGACTCTCTGCCTTCCAACTTCACCCCCGTCTTCTTGTCCCAACTGTTGAACACCTCAAATGAAGACGTGACCTCTGGGTGCCATGGAGACCCGCAGTGCAAGTTTGATGCCCTGGCCACAGGAAACATAACCATCGGACGAAATACCAACATGATCTTTGAAGCATTCCAATACGTGAATGGCACTCTCAGTAAGTGACAGGAGGCACCAAGGGGCCTTTCCGGAGACAGAAAGCAGGCGAGGACCCCATTTCATGACACTCCTTCAAGTTCTGCGTTTTTATTTCTTTAATGGATCAAAGCCTCTGACAGCTCCCAGCTCTCTCAGGCCCTCTGACAGCCTTCCCTTCACTGCCCAGTGCAGTCTGTCCCCTCCCTCGTCCAGAAGCCCTTTCCTGACACTCCCCTCTTGTCCCTTCTCCTCCACCCCACGGGCTTCTTTGGGCTCACTGGTAACTTTCCACATGCCTCTCTCTTGCCTGCAAGGCTCTCTCTGCAGACGGCCACAGGCGTGTTCTCTCTCATTCTTCAACGTTGCCTGCTTAACAAGGCCCTCTGGGCTGTCTTGTCTCATTTTTCTTCTCTATTCACACCCTTTTTCTGATTATTTTCGTTAGTATTTTTAACTACTCAGTGCGTTTTATAATTTATGATTCCCTTAGGCCTCTTTTTCCGTCACTGTTCATTGCTATAGAGATTAGTGCCATACCTATATCACGTGCTTGATAAATCTGTTATGGGAATGAATTAATAAGCAATGGACTGGAAATAATAGGCTTCCAAGAAACAGCATTGGGAGAGTTGGAAAATGGAATGTCCATTTACAAATCACCCTCACAGGTTTCAGTTCTTCCTGGGGTAAAAACCAACCATCTGTTCCCAAGGCCCAGCGTGGCATTCTGTTCAGGGAAGAAATGACCCAGTTTGAGGAGGAGGTTGGAAAAAGGAGTCTAAAGTTTGCAGAGCAGAAAGTCTGAGTCCTGCTCTGGAGGTGGGCCCCGGGCTTGGGAAGGGCTTGTAGGAAGAGTCATAGAGAAAGGAGCAGAAAGGGAAGGCTGGAGAAGGTCCTGCGCATAGCTAGTCTCGGCCATGTCTCTCTGTTTCAGATCAGTACCCACCCTCTATCCACTGCCCCAGCGAGATTCAAGCCTACAGGGAGCGAACGGAGATCATTATGATCACCAGCAACTCTAAGGATGTCACATTCAGCCTCACCAATGAGTGTAGTGGCTTTAAACTCTCTGGTAAGAATCTTTGGCGGGCAACAGCATGGGGTAGGGGCTGAGAGGCCCGAGTCAACTTGGGCTGTCTTGCATTTCTTCATTCTGCTCAGTAACCTGTTATCTTTTCATTTGAGTAACCAAGACCAACCAACGTTTTTCCCTGCTTCCACCTCCTCTCCCCATCCTGTTTCTCTCTCTCCTTCTCCCACTCCCATTTCCCAGCCCAAGCTTTTGTTCTGGATGTTTTAGGGCAGCATCAGAAATGAAACTAGAACAAGAATGTATCACCACATCTGACTTGAGAAACAGCATTTCTTTTGAAAATACTTTTTTGTTAATTTTAATTATGTTCCTGTGTGTATATGGGGTATGTGCACATGGTTTCAGGTGCTGGAACCTGCCAGAGGTGTTGGGTCCCCCTGGAGTTGGAGTTATAGGCAGTGTGAGCCACCTGAAGTGGATGCTGGGAATCGAACTCTGGTCCTCTGAAGCAGCAATGTGTTCTCTGAATCATGGAGCCATCTCTCCAGGCCCTGAGAAACAGACTTTCTTAGTATCGGTGCTTATAGCTGGCTATAGCAGCTCAAGCCTGGCATCTTAGAGGAAGGAGGATTGCCATGAGATCAAGACCAGTCTGGGATACAGAATGACACATGGTCCCAAGCTAATAAAGATAACTATAGTTCAAATAGGTGGTTCCCTCCCCAAGTGAGTAGCAGTAAGAGGTTTAGATAGACAGAACTAAATAGGTAGACTTACTCTGGGCACACAGAGCTAATGCAAAGGTCATTTACTTCCATCTAATAAAATGCTTGCTTTTTTTTTGAGACAAGAGTCTCACTATCTGACTCTGGCTGTCCTAGAACTTACTGTGTAGAACTGACCCGTCCATCAGGTCCAGTTATTCAGGGTCTGAAGATGCTCTACCTGTAAGAATCATGGGCGAGAGAAAAGAAGGAGACCAAGCAGAATTCAATTGTCAAGGCTCTCCATTTATTAGGGTAATGGTTACAGCTTATATAGCCTTTGAATGAGGAACTTGGCTTGAGGTGGGGGGTAGGGGGTAGCAAAAGTTAGCACACCTGGTGTATTTTGTGTAAGCGGAAATATTCTTTTGTGGTTCTGTTAACAAACAGTTTTCAAGATAGTTGGGATGTGGGCAGGTTCCGTTAACAAACAGTTCTCAAGATAGTTGAGATGTGGGGCTCTCTGCAAACATTCTTAGGACAATGGTCCCTGACATAGAACAGCCTAGCCTTGAACATACAGAGATCTGCCTGCCTCTGTACCTTGGGATTATAAGCTACCATGCCCAGTTATATGTATCTTTTTAACCATCATGGAGCATTTACCAGATCATTAGAACGATCAAGTACGACCATTAAAAATACTAGTTTAGCTTGGCAGTGTTAGTGAACACCTTTAATCCCAGAATTGAGAGACAGAAGCAGGCCACTCTCCAAGTTCAAGGCCAGCCTGGTTTACAGAGTGAGTTTCAGGACAGCTGGGGCTCACAGAGAAACCCTGTCTAGTTTACAGGGTTGATGAGAATCTCAGCAGGTAAAAGCACTTGCCACCAAGCCTGATAACCTAATTTTCATCCTGGGACCCATATGGTGGAAGGAAAGCACCAACTCTTAAAAGCTGAACTCTGACCTCCCCATGAATGCTCCCACATGACACAAAATAAATAAATGGAATAAGAGCCATACGTTTACAGCATTATCATAGCTACTAAAAGAATAACACACTGTGGAATAAGACTAAGAAAAATACAAATACCTTTATTGGTACTTTTTGTTGTTTTTCCAGTGGTTAGCCAAGCTTATCCAACTTTCTCTCTCCTCTGACTTCCCGGATTAAAGCAGCACAGCACATCTTCCCCGGTTAGTAATGGTGTCTGAGAACCTAGGCCAGTAGCTGTGACTCGGTGGGCTAAAGCAGGAGGGATAGCGACTTCCTTTGCTAAACCAGAGTCACCAGGGACCTTCCTCTGGGCTCTAACCACCGATCGGTCTCATTTTGGGACACTTTGTCTACATCTCCTTTGTTCCATATGGCGCTGCCTTGGTACACAATGGCATTACAAGGCTTCCTGCCAGCCTGGGCTCTTCTTCTGGAAGGAGATGGTGTGAAGTCAACTCCATCCCTCCTTACTCTTTGTTCCCTCCAACCTGCTGCCTACACCCTGGAGTCTGATGTCTGATAAGGTAGCCGTCAAGGCCTGGGAAGTCAGAGGTGAGGATGGTGAGATGGTGAGGAAGCAGAAAGGAGGTGCTGGGGGACGAAGCCACTCCAGCCTGCGGTTTGGGAAGCGTTAAGTGGACACTGACACCAAGCAAGACCCATCCCAGTACAGGCTCAGGCAGAGATGCGCTTAGCAGCCTCTTCACGCTAGTGGGAGGGGAGCAGCCTTCTCCTATTTCTACCTACACCCAGCACCCCAGCTCGTTCAGCAGGTGCCGCCTCCCTCCAGTTTAGAGCATGACTGCCATCACTGTAGGAATTCCAGCTCTGCGGGGGGTGGGGGGAATGGGGAATTGTGTCTTTGCTCAAATGGTGGCATTCAGAATTCAGGGAGAAGCAGGGTGTTCGATGCCAGCATGCATTGACCACAGAGCAGAGGATCTCCCAGCCATCGAGGTCTCTTTTTCCTCTGGACAGATAACGGGAGTTTGCTGTGGACACCAGCACTTCCAGAAGCATGTACCCTGGAGATTCTAGCAAGGGACGCTAGGACTCATTTGTCATCCGTATTCCAGCCCAGGACTGTGGCTTGCTTCTGCAGTATGGAGAGCCAGTGTTTGTACAATGAGACCCACAGGGAAGGCAATTCTTCCCTTGAGGTGAGTAGTGGGAACTGGGGAGGGCTTCTCTAATGGTTGCGGGGGAGGAGGAGCAGATGGAGGGATGCAGAGAGCATGCTCTCCCTTAGGCATGGTGCATGCAGGGAGGGTGGAGCTGTGGTGGTGAGGAGCACAGGAGCCCATCTTGTGGGAAGGGGAGCTTTCATCACTGCTCAGAGCACAAGAGAGATTTGTGCTCCACCTCACACCCTGCCAGGCTTAGAAATGCTCACCTCAGCCTTTCGCATAGTCCCCACCGCAGCACTGAGGTGCAGGACGGGAAGTTCTGTGCACTCTGGAGAGAGGTCCATAGCCTCCCGCAAGCTGCCCCGCCTTTCTCCCCGACCAGAGACTGCTGGGCTCCGACACTATCAACCTTCATAGGGTGTAATAGAGAGCTCCCCACAACCATCTCCTTGGGCTTGGGAAGAGAGGGTGGGTGTTGTCTTGAGACCTACAGCTCCTCTGTTTGCTTTCCCTCTAGTCGAGGAAGCACCCCTTTTGTCCTTGGGAGAAAATTCTCTCCATCCATGTTTGTGGTCAAGTTTATGACCCAGGTTCGCAGCTCTTGCCCCATTTCTGTTTTGTCTCTTTGCTTGTTTCTCTTTCCTCTCTGTTTCTTCCCCTGTCTCACTCTATCAGGGATTCCAGGAAAGGAGGAAGAGTGTGAGACAGGAGAGGCTGAGAGCCTACTGCAGAGGCAGGGAGGGGATGGTGTAGCTATGGGCAGGGACTCCCAGTCCTGTCCTGTAGGGGCTGACACAAGCAGGCCTTCTCACGGCTGAAGTGTCAGGCAGAGATACTAGACGTCCTTTAGCTTGTGAACACCAGCCCCTGCTGTTATTCAGGTGACCAGCTGTAAGTGCGATGAGGACTCCTTTGGCCGCTTCTGTGAACGCTCCAAGAACCTCTGTGAGGTTCCATGCTTCCCAAAGGTGACCTGCATTCCTGGGAAGGGCTGTGGGCCCTGCCCTCCGAACATGACTGGAGATGGGCGGCATTGTGCAGGTGAGCTGGGAACAGGGTCCTGGCAAGAGGAGGTTGCCAGGTTCTGGGTCCAGGTGATAGGCCAAGGATCTGTGATAGACAAAAACAAACTGGTGTGTCTGTCTTTAGCAACACGTCTTCAAATCCCCCACGATAAGCTGTGGTAGGAGGGCTTAGAAGGGGATGGTGGATGGCGTGGGGCCGGAGGAGAGGATGCAGATGCTAAGGGTGGGGCTGGAACAGAGCAGCTGTGAGATCCTGCTATAGGAAAAAAGGGAAAGACTGGTAGAGAAGGGTGGGGGACCTGAGGTAAGCGGGACTCTCGGGCACCTGGGCATCCTCAGAGACACAGGGCTCAGGGGCTCTGCTTCTCTCAAGTCAGGACATCGGAAGTGTCACCATGGGACCCTAAATGACAGAGGAACCTACATTCTCTTTTGACTTCTTTCCTGCCTACCTGCATTTCTTCCTCTGAGCCACAGTAGCCACACACCAGAGATGACAGTGTGGCCTCTCCAGTCCTTGAAGGCAGCCAAGTGGAGTCAGGAGACCACTGTCTTTGACCAGAGTGGGTGGAGCCAGGAGATGGCCATCTGAGGGTTGAAGTAGACTGGGATCCTTCTCGTCAGCTTTCTGGGTCCTTCTCTGACAAGAGCAGCTCTGAGCTGTATGCCACAGCCTCTGCAGAAGTGGGAGAAGGCTTACCTGGGAGAAGGGAAATGTTATAGAGAAATGCCTGGAGAAGGATGAGGGAAAGACGATTTAGGGTTCAGAGTAGCCCATGAGCACAGCACAGATTGAGCATGGGAGAAAACAAACACAAAAACCCATGATATCCTAGGGGTCAGGTTTCAACAGGCTACTCATCTCCTTCAGCTGACTGTCCTGCCCCTTTACAGCTCTCGAAGACTCTCTAGTCTGCCAGAGCCATTCCTGCCCTACAAATTACTGCTATAACCACGGCCACTGCTACATCTCTGAGGCTCCAGGTTGTCAGCCCACTTGCACCTGCCCCCCAGCCTTCACTGATACCCGCTGCTTCCTGGCTGGGAACGACTTCACTCCCACCATCTCTAAAGGTATGACTAAATCCTCCTGCCATCCCTACCAGCCTCGTGCGTCTCTTCTGCCTGGCTGGGAATGTTGGGAAAACCAGTGTCTGAGGCCCAAGTTCCCCCAAACACCCAGGTTGGAACTGAGTTTTCCTTCCATGTGGTAAGTTTGGGCTAGGGAGAGCTAATGAGGGCTGAGAAGTCCCTGAGGTGATGAGTGGTCCTGCTTCTCCCTTTCCAGAGCTTCCCTTGAGGACCATCATGCTCTCGCTCAGGGAAAATGAAAACGCCTCCCAGGCTGACGTCAACGCCTCGGTCAGTGTTGCTTGTTGGGCTCCCAGTGGGAAGCAGATCTTGAAAGGTCCTCATGGGGGCTGTGCTATAACTTGCACATCCTTCGAAGGCCTTAATTTCCCAAAGGAAGGAAGCCTCTTGCCAGGGGCGGGCAAAGGGCCTTGGACATCTGGAAGCCTCAGGATTAGAGACCATAGCATATATTAGAATCACCAGCTTGCCCTGAGAAGACTCTAGGGTGACATGTCACCCCAGCCTGTCTTCTGGGCACCCCTCATGATTCACACTTGCTGGCTGCTATACTGAAGAAGTCACCTCCACCCGACTTCCCAAAGGGAACTGCGATAGCATGACCTTGTCGATAGCTCCAAGCAAAGTAGGTGAATCAGTGAATGGTGGAAACTCTAGACTCCCTTACATAGGGACACAAATCTCTGCCCTGCGGCTTCCTAGAGCAGGTGTAACAATTGGACAAGCTTATTTATAGCGGCTTTGTGTATAAACAGGGATAGCGTAAAGAGTACCCGTCATCAGGCCGTATCAACACTGAAATGACAAAGCATATAAAACATTTAGAACCAAAACACGACAGACATTCAAAGTAATTATTACTATTGGTACCCTGAGGCTCAACCTCAACCAATCAGATGTTTCTGCTGCCCTTAACTGCAGGCTCTTTGAAATAAACGGCTCCTGAGTCACCTTGGCATTCCTGGCACTGGGCTGTGCTGGGATCTTAGCTAAACAATTTGTGTTTGGTACATATGAGGGGAGAGGAAGGGCTGGATCGGAGACCAAGCAGAGGTGTTTGTTTCAGAGATTCCCCTGGCAATGCTGGGGGGAAAGGGCCTCAGCCCTCACCCATTGAATATTTACTAAGCTAGGACCCAGGCCAGTCTCAGGTGAGAAGAGATGGGCTTCCGGGGCTCCTAGGCCTTGCATTCAAAGGTGGGTGGGGCCTTTCTGATTCACATTCCCCCTGTCCTCTCGTCCCCCCCTCTCATTTTCCCCCATTGTAGGTGGCATACAGGCTAGGGACCCTGGACGTGCGGGCTTTTCTTTGGAACAGCCAAGTGGAACTGAGGCGGATGTAAGTGAGGCTGTCCCTCCATGATGCCCGTCTCCTCTCCCCTGCTCCTCAAACCCTCACTGTTACCCTCCCACACAGCTCTCCCTCAGCACAGCCCTCTGACAAGTCAACTCAACACTGGTGGGTCGTCTCCCACTTCCAGTACCGTCCCAGGGGGCCTGTCATCCATTTCCTGAACCACCAGCTCATAGACGCTGTGGTGGAGGTCTTCCTCCTCCAGGCTCGGAGTGGGCGGCCGAAAAGGAGCAACCCTGAAGCCAGGAGAAACGTCACCTTCTTCCCCATCTCCAGGGAAGATATCCAGGATGTGACGGCCCGTGAGTTGCTCGCTCTATCTTGGGGACAATATCGAGACAACTGGGGAAGAGGAGAGAAGTAGCTAGAGGAGCCGTCAGAGACCCGAGGGCCACATCAAGCCCCAGTAGAAAGTATGTGGCCCCACATGCAGGTCTGCAGTTGAAGAGGCAGCAGGTTAAGTCAGCTCTGAGGTTTGCAAATCTCTGAGTGAAATTTATCACTTAGGAAAGGTCCCCATCACATAGCTGGTCATTTGGAGAGTATGAGGTTTGGCTAACTTCTGAGCGTGTGCTCATCACTACTGGCGTTTTCAGACCCTGAAAACTGTCACCCCCTTGGTGACAACCCTTAGGGCTGTACAGTAATTTATTTGCTAAGCGCCCCAACTCTGTTACACACTGTTGATTGGATCAACCCTGTAGAACTGAGTACCCACAGATACAGGTATCTGTGCACTCAACCGATTGTTTCTCAGGATAGCACCTGACATTTGACTTCTCAGTGAAAAAGGCATGAATTACCTCCACTGTTTGCTTGTTCTATATGTGTCTTTGTCCTGCCTACAGTGAACCTGAGTATGCTGGACTATTACTTCCTGTGTGATGGCTACGAGGGCTACAAGCTGGTCTACAGCCCCCAGAATGGTGTCACCTGTGTGTCCCCATGTAGTGAGGGCTACTGTCACAATGGAGGCCAATGCCAGCATCTACCAAACGGGCCTCAATGCAGGTGGGTAGGGGCCTGGGGTAGGAGAGGATAGTACTGGAGAACACAAGCTGGGTGGGGCACAATAGGTTCAGGAAGGCACTGTCCTTCCCAACGTACGACACTGGGGTGACTCCCTAGTAACTGGGGGACAAGAAGCAGAGGGGGGGTGAGAGGAGGCCAGGTGCCGCTCCTCCGCATGGAGACAAAAAAGACATGTATTGCTTCTGAAACTCAGGCTAGTCGCAGAGGGTACTCCAACCATCCCGGAGATGAGAAAACTGCACTGTAGAGCAGCGAGGGTCCAGGGGGCGCTCAGGGACCTCCCAGGAAGTACTAGAGCCTCCTGAAGATGGATGCCCTCCAACCCTGTAGAAAGGAACCCGCTGTCTGGGTCTGGTCCCGGTTCTGCCCCTCTGCAAGAGCGCTCAGTCTGGGGACACCCCTGAAGCTGGATCCTTAGGTTGTTAGCAAACTGAGCGTCTCCCCAAGGAGAGAACTGTATGTCTGCAGTGACACAGGGGCTTGCTGCCCAATGTCCTCTGTTTACTCTTGTCTCACTTAGTCCAGGACTGGTCAAAGGAGTTGGGCTGAGTGGAGGATGGAGCCCATCCTTTGGGAGAATAAGGGGATGGGTTTGTGACTATATGGGTACCCCATCCTTCTGGGCCATCCAGGTGGGGTAGAATGTGCTATGTACATCTCCTTTCTTTAGCTGGTGACCCCTTCTTTAGCTGATGACCTCACTTCTTTAGCTGGTGACCTCACTTCTTTAGCTGGTGACCTC
>NC_022010.1:42032562-42047581 GCF_000317375.1 Microtus ochrogaster
CTTCTTTAGCTGGTGACCTCACTTCTTTAGCTGGTGACCTCCCTTCTTTAGCTGGCCTCGGGCAGACTGGATCCTCCACCCGGGGATAGCCCTGCCTTATCCTGGATAACAGCCCTTGGTCCCCAGGAGAAGAAGCCCGAGAAGGCTATGCCTGCATCCTCGCTCATCACGCTTCTCTCTGTCCCCAGCTGTGCGTCCTTCACCATCTATACATCCTGGGGTGAACACTGCGAGCACCTAAGTGTGAAACTTGGAGCCTTCTTCGGGATCCTCTTCGGAGCCTTGGGAGCCCTCCTGCTGCTGGGGATCCTGGCCTTTGCAGCCTTCCACTTCTGCAGCTCCTCCATGTACAAGTTCTCCTACCCTTTGGCCTCAGAACTGTGAAGCCTGGCTCCAGATGATACCTCAGGACCCACCCGTCACTCCACCTCTGGTCTAGAGAGACTGGAAAGGGGCTGCTGAACCAAGAGGATCTGCGATTCTTCAAGAATGAATAAAGAAATGAAGTCGGACTATACCTTGGCAGTAGACCAGGGGCGCAGGAAAAGGCTGTGATGACCAAATATAGAGATGGGTGGGTTTTCACAAAGACATATCTGAAAGAAGGACATTGCCATGTATGAGCGCGCGCGCGCGCACACACACACACACACACACACACACACACACACACACACACCCCAGAATTAATGGGTGAGTGGTTCTACATTAACCAAAATATTTTTACATATAAAACTTGCTTACTTCTCATTAAAATGTATTTAAATAAAGTCTCCATCTTTTCGTGTCTCCAAGCCATGGGTTCCATCCATCTCTTCTGGTGGCTGAAGGGCTAGGCACAGTTTGTTCTCCCAATCATCATAAACACAAATATTAGACAGGTGGTACAGGAGTTGAGCGGTGGGTCCCAGCCCTACCACAGTTCCCAGGTGCCCCGTGTTGGCTGCATCAGTGGCCACAGCACTGGCTTGGTCCTTGTCCTCACCCCACTCCTACACCTCAGCCAGCTTTGGGGGCAGTTGTTCCCCAAAGATTTCTGTGCTGCCTTGTTCCTTGGTGCGGACATGTTGAAGTGGTAAATCTTCAAGAGGCAAGGCCTAGTACAAGGCGGTTAGGTCATGGAAATCACCCTCAGGAAGGCGAGTGTTTCTCAAGGGATCCCAGTGCCCCTGGGAAGGGGATTTTATTACATGAGGCTAGCCTGTGCCCTTGGCCTCTTTTGCAGATAGTGGATAGGTCTCTTTTCTGTTTCTCTGCCATTTGACCCAGTCAAGGGGCCCTGACCTAAAGGCCAAACAGATGAGGCCAATCAACCTTAGACTTCAACTTCAAAAACTGTGAACTGTATCAGTAAGGGCCACACATGCCTGTAACCGAACTTGGGAAGCAGAGGCAGGAGGATTACTGCAAGATCTGAACCAGCAGGGCTTATAGCAAGATCTTATTTCCCAAAGGAGGGCCATTTGCTAACGGATGCAAAGCACCCACACAGCTCAAACTATGTACTCTTCAAATACGTATTATTCTTGAATAAGAAAGGGGAGTTGTCAGATTTAGCAAATAAAAAGTGGAGGATGCCTAGTAAAAATTAAATTTCTGACGAGCCACCAGCACAATTTATTTTGTAGTAGAAGGGTGCTCCAGGAAATATTTAGGACTTCCTTTTATTTTTTTGTTTTTAAATTGTTCATCTGAAGGTGTCCATACTTGATACTCAGTGCCTTGTCTAGTAACTCTGGTCACAATGCTGAGGTCCTGAGGGCACAGAATTGGGGCACTGACAGGGAAAGGAGGTGTCCCCTGGGGACATCATGCTGCGTCTGGCAGAGAGCTACCTTCCAGAAGGGCAGAGCTACCTTCCAGAAGGACAGAGCTAGATAAAGGGCACTACTGCAAGTTTTCACGAGTTTACTCCTAGATCTTTGGTTTGGATTCAGTCACTGCGGCATCTGGGATAGAGAGGACTCGTCCATCTTGAGCGAGGTAGGCCTAGCTGAGAAGAGGAAGCAGGCCACGCCAGTCCCAGCTGGTTACAGGCAGCAGAGACATCCTGAGGGGCCACTGCAGGACAAAGAGAGCTACCTGGGACCCCAAATGCCAATGTCCTTGCTCATTCTTCTCTGCTGGAAAGGAACCTTCCAGAAATCTCCTGTGGGCCCGATGCAAGGAGCTAGACGGCCAGGATGACAGGAAGCAGCTGGCTGACCTGATCCACCACTTTAAACTCTTGATACTAGAAAGCAGTCCACTCACGCACCCATGAGTGGACACCGCTTCACACAGCGTGGTGGCCAGCCCTCTCTCAAGAGACAAAAGGAGAGCTAGATGGACAGGCTTTGGGTGACCTTGTCAGAAAGGTGCCCATTGTGCCATCTCTTCATGCTTTAGGGTCTCAGAGGTCATACTTAGTCACAGGTGACAAGGCAGTGGTCTTGTTTAGGTCTGTAAATGCTTTCTCCTTTAGGAAATGTGCAGTGGTGGAGGTGTGTGTATGTGTGTGTGTGTATGTGTCCAAGTGTGTATGTGTGTGGTGTGGTGTGTGTGTGTGTGTGTGTGTGTGTGTGTGCTCTCGTGCGCCCAAATGTGTGTGCCTGCGAAAGACGTTAGGAGGCCTACTCCATCACTCTGTGTCTTATTACTCTGACACAGAGTTTTTCAGCAAACCTGGAGATTGACGTTTTGGCTACACTGATCGACAAGCTCCATTGACACACACACACACACACACACACACACACACCCCGTCTCTGTCCCATCCCCTATAGTGCTGGCTGGGGTTGTTGGCTTTGCATATTGCTGTGGGACAATGGTCTGTACCCTGTCACTTGTATTTTAATAAAACACTGATTGGCCAGTAGCTAGGCAGGAAGTATAGGCAGGGCAACCAGGCAGGAAGTAGAGATGGGGCAACGAGAACAGGAAAATTCTGGGAAGAGGAAAGATGCAGTCTGCAGTCGTCACCCAGACACAGAGCAAGCAAAATGTGACTGCCTTGCTGAAAAAGGTACCAAGTCACGTAGCTAACACAGACAGGAATAATGGGCTAATATAAGATGTAAGAAAGAGTTAATAAGAAGCCTGAGCTAATAGGCCAATCAGTTTATAATTAAGATAGAGCTCTGTGTATTTCTTTGGGACTTAATGACTGCTGGAGCTGGTAGGACAGAAAACTCGGTCAACAGTGTATTGCCCTGCCTGGCTTTTCATATGAATGCTGAGGATCTGAGTTCAGGTCATCATGCTTCTGAAGCAAGCTCTCTTACCCACCCAGTCATCTCCCCATCTGATGTTTTTCGTCTACACACACCTTCAGAATCTTAATAGCTAGAGAATTTTCTCCATGTTCTTCTGCTTCTTCAGGATTTGATGACATCATTTCTGCTAACCTTGATCCTCTCCTCCATCCTCCACACAATTATAATTAGACTCTAGAATTTCCAATTTATCTGTCTTATATTTTATAATTTTTCTGATTGACAGTTGCAATCATCAACAACATTGTGTGTACAAGCTCTTACTTAAATGCAATTAATGTGAAACTGTCCTCCGGAGTAGGTGTCACCAATTTAGGAAAGCACAAAGCAAGAGAAGAAAAAAGACTCAGTGGGAGGGGCTCCCTTGACAGTGACACTGTGGTCAAGTGAGCTCTACTTTCCCTCTATGCCTTGTCACATATCAGTCGCATGGCTGGTGATTACATCATCGGCCACACAGCTGATGACCACATCACTGGTCACACAGCAGGTGATTACACCGGTCAGTTGATGGCTTGTTTGACTGCACTGCTGAGAGCTCTTTCCTTTGCTTTCAGAGCCCACTGCCCTTCTTTCAGGGGCATCTGCACATGTAGCCGGCCTTCGTTACTGTTCTGTTGCTGTGACAAAACACCATGACAGAGGTAACTTAGAAAAGAAAGCATTTAATTGGGGTCTGGTTAGAATTTCAGAGGGTATTAGCCTGTGTCTTTTTTTTTTTTTTTTTTTTGGTTTTTTAAGACAGGGTTTCTCTGTAGCTTTGGAGCCTGCCTGTCCTAGAACTAGCTCTTGTAGACCAGGCTAGCCTTGAACTCACAGAGATCTGCCTTGCCTCTGTGTCCCGAGTGCTGGGATTAAAAGCGTGAGCCACCGCTGCCCAGCTTAGCCTATGTCTTTTTATAGATGAGTTGAGTTCATTAATATTAAGGGATATTAATTATTAACCAGTGATTGCTAGCTTTTGTTATTTTAGTTTTCATTGTTGGTGATGTTATTTTGTGTATTTTCTTCTTCTTTGGGATTTGTTGCCATGAGATCATCTATTGTCTATGTTTTTGTGGATGTAACCAACCTCCTTGGGTTGGAATTTTCCTTCTAGTACTTTGTGTAGGGCTGGGTTTGTGACTAGGTATTGGTTAAATCTGGTTCTGTTGTGGAATGTTGGGGACCCTTCCCCAGCTACCTTGGTTATGGATGACCCTGGGTAGTGCAGCAGAAATAAGGACACAGGGAATGCATAGTAGGAGATACAACTACACACTTTATTGCAAAGCCAGTGCTCTTTTTATAATACTCAAATCACAATACAAGCTAGGTTCTCATAAATACTTGGAAATAGTTACATAAACTAATAACTTTGTTGCAAATTATTTCAAGAGCTTTGTGCCTTTGTTAATCTAAACAAAAAGTCTATTGTTATGGGAATAACTTTTGCTGTAATGTAATATGTAGAAACACTTCATCAGGAGACAAACCACAACCTAATCGTAGCCTTTGAACTACAGTGCACATCTGTGTACTCAAGGACTGACTATTGGCAAGGCATTTTACTGATAGAGGAGGTTTGTTTCCTCCTTTCTTGGCCTGCCAAGCATGTCAGCAAAAATGTTACTTCAAGTCACCCTGCACAGTTTCTATGCAGTTCAAAGCTAGCCCTCCACAATGGAATATCTTGTTTTGCCTGTCTATGGTGATTAAAAGTTTTGCTGGATATAGTAGTCTGGGCTGGCATCCATGGTCCCTTAATGTCTGCACAACGCTTGACCAGGACCTTCTGGCTTTCATTGTTTCTATTGAGAAGTCAGGTGTAATTTGGATAGGTCTGCCTTTATATGTTACTTAGCCTTTTTCCTTTGCAGCTCTTAATATTCTTTTCTTTATTCTGTGTGTTTAGTATTTTGATTTTTATGTGGCAAGGGAACTTTTTTTGATCCAGGCTATTTGGTGTTCTGTAAGCTTCTTGTATCTTCATATGCTTATCTTTCTTTAGGTTAGGAAACTTTTCTTCTGTGATTTTGTTGAATATATTTTCTGTGCTTCTTTTCCTTTTTCTATCCCTATTATTCTTAGGTTTGGTCTTTTCATGGTGTCCCATATTTCCTGTATATTTTGTGTTAAGTTTTTGTTAGATTTAATGTTATTTTTTACCCATAAGTCTATTTCCTCTATAGTATCTTCAGCACCTGAGATTCTCTCTTCCATGTCTTGTATTCTGTTCTTTATGCTTGCATTTGTGGTTTTCTCATAATTTCTGCTTCTATAATTCCTTGGTTTATTTTTTCTTTATTGTCTCTATTTTTGTTTTCATGTCTTGAATAGTTTCATCTGTTTGATTGCTTTTTCTTGATTTTCTTTAAGGGATTTGTTGATTTCTTCCAATTTTTGTTTGTCTTTTCCTCCATTTCTTTGAGGAAATTTTTTATTTCCTCTTTAAGGGCCTCAAACATTCTCCTAAAGTTATTTTTAGGTCATTTTCTTCTGCCTCATCTATATTTGGTTATTCAAGTCTTGCTGTTGTAGGGCCACTAGTGTTTGTTGGTATCATGTTGCTCTTTGTGGTGTTGAGTGTGTTCTTACATTGTCTACCCATCTTTTCCTCTGATTGGTATAGTTGGGACTGTGTCTCTCATGATCAATCTTCCAGCTGCCAGTGGATCCAAGGCTCTTATGGCTGCTCCTCATGATGCAGCCAGTGACCCTAGAGGTCATTAGATGTTCCTCGAGGTCACTCAGCACTCCCAGGAGTTGCTCTGCAATCCTGGGCATCATTTGGGCCTGTTCCCTCAGTGGTTGTACACTTGTACCTGCTCCTGTGGAGGTTGCTGCCTCGGGCCTGCTCTGGCCGCAGTGCATGCTCTGAGTCATCTCTCCTGCCCTGAGTTATTTTATTTTAGTTGCATGTGTCTGTGGTGAGGTATATGTACATGAGTGCAGTGCTCTTTGAAGCCAGAAGAGGGCATCAGATCCCAGAGCTACCTGACCAAACTCTAATCCTTAGCAAGAGCAGCAGGTACTCTTAACTGGTGAGTCATCACTCCACCCAGGGATTTCTACAGAATGAATAATATTGTGTTTAACATCTACTGCATCTAACTACACTGCCTTATTGCAATATTTTGAGCTTCTTTGAGTTTTGCTTAGATTTCTTTTTGTTGGCAGTTATAACAGTTCTATATAGATTCTTCATTATTTTCTTGAAATAAGCTAGGAATGAAATCTCCAGGTTGAAGGAATGGGCTTTTGTTGTTGTTGTTGTTGTTGTTTGTTATTGTTGTTGTTTTAGTTTTTTGAGACAGCGTTCTTCTATAGATTTGGGGCCTTTCCTGGATCTAGTTCTTGTAAGCCAGGCTGGCCTGGAACTCACAGAGATCCACCTGCCTCTGCCTCCCAAGTACTGGAATTAAAGGTGTACATCACCACCACCCGGCCCGGGATGTGCATTTGCAATGTTTTAAATTGTCAAATAGTTGCATTTGCCTTCAAAATTCTGTATGAGCTTCATTCACGATAAAAATATTTAATATTGTCTACTCACTTATTAGTATTGAAAATTTTATAAATCTTTAAAAAAAATGCAAATCTCTACCTACCTACCTGAAACACAATAAAGTATACCTAACTGTATTAATTTTCCCATCTTTGGCGGCAGAGTCAAACTTTCTTTTTCATGGGAAGGCATTCTCATTCTTCCTTCCGCGAGTTACCCCTCTCTGCTGTTTGTCCGTCTGACTGCTAGCCTGCTTCTCTCTCTGCTGTCCTATAGGAACTCTCCTTACAGCAAGGACCCGCTGTTGCGCTGAATGGGATGTAACTCATGGCTTCCCAGTCTTTTATCTTTGTTGAGTCTAAACATCCCCTACTAGCTTTACTCTCTGTGGTAGGAGACATTTTTAAAAATCACTTTGTTTCTTGCCAACCCTAAAATGGCTCCCTTAGTTAAGATATCTTCTTCCCTGTTCCCATATCCACTCTTCCTCCATCTCAACCATCCCATTCCTCTCAAGCTCTCCCCAATCCTCCCCTTCTCCCTTCTCTCTCCCCATCTCCCCTTCCCCCCAATCCACCCCCACCCCCCGTGCTCCCAACTTTTGCCCAGCGATCTTGTCTACTTTCTTAACTCCGGTTATTTTTTCTGGTGTGGACTCTCTGAATGTGGCTGACAATGAGGGCAGACTGAGAAGCCAATGATACTGACACCTGGTTTTGATTCTACTGCATGTACTGGCTTTTGGGGAGCATAGTCTGTTTGGATGCACACCTTCCTAGACCAGGATGGAAGGGGGAGGGCCTTGGACTTCCCACAGGGCAGGGCACCTTGACTTCTCTTTGGACTGGAGAGCGAGGGGGAGGGAGAGTGGTGGAAGGGGGAGGGAAATGGAAGGAGGTGGAAATTTTTAATAAATAAAAAAATCACTTTGTTTACTTTGTGTACAGGAAGGGGAGGCAGTCGGAGACACCGTGAGGAACTTGGTTCTTTACTTCCGACACTGTGAGGAAGCTGGGTCTCTATTTCCATAATGTGTGTCCTGGGAATCAAACTTGGGTCCTTAGGGTTGGCAGCTGGCACCTTTACCCCGTGAGCATCTTCCTAGCCCCAGAGACATCTCTGAATCCACCTCAGCACACAGCACAGTCTCGCTTCTCTTTCAGGGACTCACCAAACACACTGGGGTAAGAGTTGGAGTTATTTCCCGCCCCACTCTGAGAACACAGAGTGTCACTCTGAGAACACACACCCTTTTATCCAGAGCAGCTGGTGGTTGGTTTCAAAATCTATTTAACATATCGACGGAACAACTTAAGTGGTCATTTCAATGCTAGAGATTAGACCCTGCCCTTTGCTCACACTGAGAATATGCTCCGAGACTGAGCTGTAACCCCGGCGCACAGAGGACTGACTACATGCAAGGTACTACAAATGCTACAAAGAGCAAAATGATTTCATTATAGTTGGAGGATGCAGGTGATAAAGACAAATAGAAGAGATGCATACTACCCCAGGTATATCAAGGCAGAGTGGCAATCGGAACGTAGGGTGAGAAGGGAATTGTGGGTAGAGTACATTGAGGGGCAGCTTAAAAGTGGAGAGGGAGGAGGTGCCGAGCGGATGTCTGCAGAAAAGGCCTTCCCGAAAAGCAGACTGAATGGTACGTACAAAGGCCCACAGACCCAAGCAAGCCCAGCAAAGATATAGATAAGGATCAGCACAGCAGTCAGGCAGCATGCATAGGGCAGCCCAGAGAGCTGGGTGCAGCGGCACCCATCGTTCACTGTCTACAGGCTGTTGCCCAAACTTGGCTTTTCCTGTGAGTGAAACAGAAGCCCATGAAGCAGAGGCCTGTCGTGTGTGTCATGAAAAGACATCTCCAGCTGGTGTCTGGGGACAGGACTGGGTGTTCAGGTGGGCACAGGTACAAAGAGGGAGGATGGAGTACTACAGGTGAGAGCCGGTGGCATCTCAGACCACCTGGGCGATGGCAGCAGAGATGGTGAGTTGGGGTTCTGGGGTGCTGGTCATTGTTCGAGGAAGAGAAGCCAGTTGAGTTTTCTACTATAAAATGTGAGAGGGAAAGGAGAAGGATTAGTGGTTCTGAGAATTTGGGCTGGAGCAGCTGAAGGGCGCAAGCGGAATGAGCGGAGTTGAGGGAAATTGAGGATGACGTAGCAAGTGGGATTACAAGCTTCAAATCGGGGAGCATTGAGTGTGCAGTGCTCAGCCATTGGGCAACTGGACACTGGTTGCATGGAAGAGCTGGTATTTCAGGGGTTTTCCTTCTCCTCTGCCTATTCCTACTTTACTCTTTCTGGTTCCTTTTTGGATTTTCCAAAAGTTTAAAATCATAACCAAGTTATGCTTTTACAAGAGAAGAAAAACAAACCACACTGAATTTTAAATAATGGCAGGAGAGAATGAGCTATGGCAGGAATAACTGCATGTTCCAGACTTTCTATTAAATCTGTTTGAGTCTACAACTAGGCCTTTCAATCAATTTGACGTTCTCTGTGCTCCTCCCTCACTGGAGGCCCATGCCCTGAAGGAGCTCTCTATGCTGTGGACTCCTTCCTGGAAGATCCGGGTGTGAAAGGTTAAGTCCCCAGAGTAGCTCCTCAGTAGGTGGGGTTCTAAGGAGATGGAGCCTAAGGGGGAATTCTGAAGTCACTGGGGACGCTCTTAAACAGAATCCGGATCCCTGCTCCTTCCTCCTCCTTTGTTTTGCTTTCTGAGCACAAGGCTTTTGTCACCTGGCACTTCACCCTCAAACACAAAACAACGGACCACTTCCCTATTTCGACCTGATCTGGAGCCCAAAGCAATGGGTTTGCCCTATTTTGACCCAGAACCTTCTCAACTGTGAGCAGAAATAACTTTTTTTCTCATTGCAAGTTGTTGATCTCCTATTTTTCTGTAGTGACAATATGCCGACTAATACAGAGCTCCAGGGCACGTCGTGGTAAATACCTAACCAAACCAGGCCACAGGAAAATACTCCCCAAATTCCCACATAATAAAGACATCTAAGGCACATCGGCTCAATACAGATCATCTCTGGGTCACACTGAGTGTCGTGAGCACAAAACAGAAGAACACAGGTAGAGTAGTCAGTTCTCTCTTTACTGAAATACAACGACTAGTCAGAGAAGGTGAACAACACCGCTGGAAACAGGCCAGCCCTCTCCCCTTGCACACACCCTCAGGCAGAGTGGACAAATGTCTTGTGGTCAGGTGTGGGGTAGGGTTCTCAAGTCAGCTGACCCTCATGGGTTCTCAAGTCAGCTGACCTTCATGGGTACCATCTGGGTCCATGGCACAGTACCATGGCTTTGGACAGTTTGGGGCCAGGGCCACAAGTAGCATTACTCTTCTTCCAGTATGGAGGGCGTGCCTGGTTGCAGCTAACATCCTTCAGGTCCTTCTGACGCTCAGTACGGACACTTGGACGAGTGGCATGTGGGTGTGCAGTTCGCAGCTGAGCTGGAAAGCAGAAGAACAGGTGGGGGTACCCAGCCTATCTGCCCTCCATCAACAATGCTTCCCAGGCCATTTAAAACACACAGCCGGTTCTCACCCACATTGTATGAGGGGTAAAGTGGTGTGGACTTGCTTACCCAAGCTCACACAGCTACCTATAACCTACCCTCAGAGCTACCTGACCCCTGTGCCTCGCACCATTGGCCGGACTGTAGTCGGAGGCCGCTTGTTTGTTTCCTGGCTTCCCAGATCCGGAATAACTACAGAAACTGTATTAATTACAATACCTCTTGGCCTATTAGATTGTCCAGGCAGCGAGATGTTTCTGTCAATTCTAGAGTTTCGAAAGTTGCCTACAATGCACGTCCTGTTAACTTAGGCAATATTATATCCTTCTAGAGTCTTTGATGGAGTTGAATAGATAGTTATAGTTTCCCTTAGTTATGATAAAAGATAAAGTCGATATCAATATTGTAACTATAATTCTTGCTTGATAACTGTTTTGTTATATGTAATTTCACTATGCTAAAGTTAAAACCTTCATTTTTTTATTTAAACAGAAAAGGGTAAATGGTGAGGGAGGTCCCTCTGTATATGTGTTGCTTTTATTGGTTAGTGAATAAAGAAGCTGCTTCCGGCCAATGGCTTTAAAAATTTTAGCTGGACTTGGAGAGATAATATACAGAGAGAGTAGGCAGAGTCAAGGAGACACCATGTAGCCGCCAGAGGGGAAAGACGTGAGCTGCCAGTTGGAACCTTGCCGGTAGGCCACAAGCTTCATGGTAAAATATAGAATAATGGAAATGGGTTAATTCTAGATGTAAGAGCTAGCTATCAATATGCTTAAAGTGATTGTCCAAGCAGTGATGTAAATAATATAGTTTCTGTGTGATTATTTCAGGAGTCTCGGCAGCCAGGAAACAAACAAGCAGCCTCCTACTACACCAGACCTCAACAAAAATCAATAGGCTTAATAAATCCCATAAAATAAAGGAATAAAATATAAAAACAATGATAATAATAAAATAATAAATAAAAAAGCACTGGCAACCTCATGTGGCTTTACTCCTGTCTCTCAGCTGCCTGACCCACTTCTGAGCTCCAGGTTGCTTTCTGACCCCTTCAAGTCTATGCTCCCCTGTGGCCACCCCCTCCCATGGGGATCCATGCTTCCTGCTTTGATGCTCATGACAGAGACATCTGTCATCTGTTTGTCTGTCCTGTGTCAAACTTGGACACCTTGTGGACAGAAGTCCTCACGAGGGCAGTCCCAGTGGGCTTCCTTGCTACTAAGAGAATTTAAAGGCCTGATATTTAGTCCCTCCTAATATCCCAGGGCAGTGATTGGGGAATACAAGAGCCAGCCTGGGCCAGTCGGATGCTCCTGCTCGAGACTTTGACCCTGTAACAAGCAACCCAAAGGCAAAGTGTCAGTGGGAACCTGTGGGGCAGGACATGGAGTGTGATGCCCACTGACCAGGAAGAGGACAGTGTCCCAGGGAGCATGTCCTCAAGCTTTTTTGTTTGATTTTTTTTTTGTTTGTTTGTTTGTATTGGTTTTTCATGACAGGATTTCTCTGTAGCTTTGGCAACTGTCCTAGAACTAGCTCTTGTAGACCAGGCTGACCTTGAACCCACAGAGATCCGCCTGCCTTTGCCTCCAGAGTGCTGGAATTAAAGGCATGTGCCACCACTGCCCAGTCACATGCTTTTTCAAAGCTGCTTTTCTGTTGTTCCTTTGCTTCCGTGCATGTGGGGTCCTCCTTCCTCTCATTTGCATCCAAGAGCTTTGTCCCCCCCCCCACACACACACCCCACCAATGTCACTTAGCTTCTTGGAAGCCTGGACATCTAGGACCTGAAACAAATCAGATCTGTGGCTGAAGAGATGGCTCAGTGGTTAAAAGGACTGGCTGCTCTTGCAGAGGACTTGTGTTTGGTTCCCAGCATCCACATGGTGGCTCACAACCATCTGTAACTCCAGTTCCAGGGGATTTGATACCCTCTACTGGCCTCCACAGACACCAGGAATGGATGTGGTGCACAGAGGTACATGCAGACAAAATATCCATACACATAAAATAAGATAAAAACAAAAATTAGATGTGGGGTGGGGATTTATTTACAATATGGAAAGGGAATAGGAAAAAAATTTAAGAGCTAGACAAGGCCAAATAGTGACGGATGTCAGGTCTCTTCTGCCTTTATTGAGGGATCCTACTACCCACTTCCATCTGCTAATGGACCACCTTGCCTATACATCCTGGCTGTAGGACTTTAGTCCTGGCATAAGGCTGCCTGTCAGCCTCTCTTTCCGGTCTGTTCTTTCAAGAGGTAACATGGAGCCTGACCTTCTGTGGTTCTCATTGACTGTGAAGGGTGCAGTCCACAAGGCTGAGACATTGGTGGAAGAGGGGGAAGGGGCAGTCTGTCTTAGGGGGCACACCAGCTCTGTTCTCACTGTTCACAATAGGGTAGAACTTGGCCACTTCATGAGGCCTGCACTGAGCTAGGCCTATGGCCTTTATACTAATCTTCCACTCCAGTACCCCCAAAAGCCTTGACCCCAGAACCTTCCTTAAGAGAATTTCTCCAGATTGGTATACAAACACACCACCATCTTCCTCCCTGCCTGGAGCATCTCCGAGGGGTTCATCTGTATCTAGCATCCCTACTTCATACCCTCTCCCACCCGTGTGATGTTTACTGGGATGTCAGTCATGGTGGCTGGGATGTTAATTTTGTCAATCTGATGCACTCTAGACTCACCTGGAAGAGTCTCGATGAAGCATTGTCTGGATCAGTTTGGCCTGACTAAGGGAGATTGTTGTATAAAGTTATTTAATATGGGAAGACCTAGCCCACTATTGGTGGGACCGTTCCCTTGGCTGGGGTGCTGGACTGCATAAGAGTGGAGAAAGACTGGGCAGTGATGTATCCCTTTGATCCCAGCACTGGGGAGACAGGCAGGCAGATGTCTGTGAGTCTGAGGCCAGCTTGGTCTACAGAGTGAGTTCCAGGACAGCCAGGCCGTTACAAAGGTAGGCTGAGCAGTAACATGTTTGTGTTCGTGTATTCCTCTGTGATATCTCCCTTCCTTATGTCTGCAGAAAGACCATGAAGAATGGTCCCCAGGGTCCCTGAGAGCCCCTCACTTTTCGCCTGATGCCTCACTTACCTGGTGCATCAGCTTCTCTGCAGCTTTGGGCTCAGTGAGGTCCTCAGGGGAGGCCACACTCACCCGTACAAGGAGGAAGCCGCCATCTTCACCTGAAAGTTGAGGATAGAGAAAAGATGGTAAAAACAGTCCATTCATCTCCAACCTGGGCCCTCTCCATACGAGTGTAGACTCCTGCTTGTCTTTCGTTTGTTGTTTTGTTTTTATATTTTTGAGACAGAGTTTCTCTGTGTCATAGCCCTGGCTTTCCTGGAACTCTCTTTGTAGACCAGGCTGGCCTCGAACGCCCAGAGATCCCCTTACCTCTGGAGTGCTGGGAAATAAACTCTAACTTCCTTTACTTCAGTCGACTGTGAAAGTCACCGATTTTGGAGATCATGAAGCAGAGCAGCATAGCCTGGGTCCCTTGCTAACCCACTGCAGACAAGACCTCCAACTCGGGTTTCATGACACCAGGCAAGTGTGCTGCCTTTCCAGGCTCTGAAGTCACTTTTGCAAAAAGCATCTGCAGATGTCTGGTGAGCTGCTAAAGCAAGGTGAAAAGGCTTGACATCTCTGCCTCTACACTCTCTGTCTCTTTTGACACCTTAATCTTTAGATCAGATTTCTATTCAACTTTAAATTGTTGATATTAACCATTTGAGAACTGTTTCATATGGAACTATAATACAAAGTTGATTTCTCTTAACTTCATCTCATATGAGAATGACTAAGGCAACAGGCCACTGGCTTAGCTTCTAGAAGTCTCTGGAATCCTGTCTTTTTTATTACACCCTGCTCCTTCCTCCCCTCCTTAAGAAGCCCTTCAGATTCCAGATGAATCTTTCTTCCTTGTGCCGACAAAGTCGTTAGCCTTTTGCAGTGGTAGAAACAAAGGTGGGTGGGCCTCCCAACTTTGCCCACAGCTAGTGCTGTGTCTGATTCTTCTGGGTTAGGTATAATAACAGATGTCTTAGACCACAGCTGCTGTGACCACCTATAAAAGACCCTTTTCAAATCAGGTCTATGAGCATTCCCTCTTTCAAGGCTCAGGGAGGCTCACCAGGCCCAGCCCCTCCCCAAGGTTACATAAGAGGTGGGACTCTTTGGTGACCTGACTGCCTCTGAGCCATCCAGGCTCCCATAGGTAACACCAAGGAATATGTTGTTTTACCAGGCTGGACTACATAGAATCTATGAAAGCTCTCACTATCTGGGGCAAATAGAAATAAACCTTACTTTATGTTTCTTGAGAAAAAAAAACCCTTGTGATAGCAAGCCAGTCCTGGCCAGGGATTCCCAGGTTAGTCCCAGCTGCCTACAGAATCACTGTTGCTCCAGATAACTAACTTTCCCTAGACTGATCTGGCACTGACTGATTTTGTGCCTGATGGTTGGACCAATGACTGATCTGAGAGGCTGTGGACTTAGAATTCAGGCAGGGTAAATTTCCTTGAGATGTGTGCTCAGAACTCTTTTTCTGAGTTTTTGAGGTCATTCAATGGGTCAAGGGGCTTGCTGAGTAAGCCTGGTGACCTGAGTGTGGTTCCTGGAACCCAAGTAAAGGTGGGAGAAGAGAAATGGTTGTACAACGCTGTCCTCTGACCTCCTGATGTGCACATGGCACATGAATACCTG
>NC_022010.1:42048061-42049069 GCF_000317375.1 Microtus ochrogaster
AGAAGGAAAGAGAGAAAGAAACTTAGAAAAGGATTCTTCTCCACTGCAAGGCCCTCTTTGTGAGACACACCCATCTGTGGTTCATCCTCCATGCAGACAGACTAGTTTTGTTAACAGAGTGCTCCATGGGAGTGGGAACAGCAAGAGGACTTGTGCCTAGAACCTGGGGACCACCCCACATATGTGACTTCACCGGGGGACCACCCCACGTGTGTAGTAGGAGGCTGTTTGTTCTTTTCCTGGCCACCTAGACTCCCGAAATAACCACACAGAAACTGTATTAATTAAATCACTGCCTGGCCTATTAGCTCTGGCTTCTTATTGACTAGCTCTTACATATTAATTTAACCCATTTCTATTAATCTGTGTATCTCCATGTGGCAGTGGAGATACTTGGCTTACTAGCAAAGTTTCAGCACTTCTGTCTCTAGCAGCAGTTCCATGGCTTCTCTCTGTCTCCGCCTCCTTTCTTCCAGCATTCTGTTTAGTTTTCCCCACCTACCTCTCTCTATTCTGCTCTGTGCAGGCCCAAGATAGTTTTTCTATTAACCAATAGTATTCACAGCATACAGAGGGGAATCCCACATCACACGTGTGTGACTTCACCCAGGGAACACCCCATGTATGTGACTTCCCCCCCGGGACCAGTCCATGTGTGTGACTTCACCTGGGGACCACCCCACATGTGTGACTTAGCCTTCGGCTCTCAGAATGGGAAACATGCCATCAGCCTCCAAGGAGAAGCCCACTGAGGCAAGTTTTGGAACTAACTATGGGTATGAACCCACAAAAAGGAAAAAGCTGGTCTTCTGTGGTAACACTGCCTGGTCCAGATGTTCTTTACAACCAGGCTGAAAAAAAGCTCTGAAAATGGATCCTGACGCTAGTACTGGGCAGAATCGAATTCAAACTCGCAGTGCGAACTACACTGCAATTCCTAGGCAGAACTGAGTTCAAACTCGCCAGTGTGAACTAGCCTGCAATTCCTAGGCAGAACTGAGTTCAAAC
>NC_022010.1:42049362-42052650 GCF_000317375.1 Microtus ochrogaster
CAGTGTGAACTAGCCTGCAATTCCTAGGCAGAACTGAGTTCAAACTCACAGTGTGAACTAGCCTGCAATTCCTAGGCATTTCTTTGACAGAGTGTCTGCAGTTACTCCATTCTCGGGTAAAGATTTCTCTCGCACATTTATGGAGCTCATGACAGCCACCATCTTATCGGTGGCCTGCACCCATGACAACTACATTCAATCGTCTTCCTCTGGTGCTAGAGTAGCTTTGTCAACTTGACACAGGTCTACACACGCTGGGAGGAGGGAATCCCACTTAGGAATTGCCTCCATTAGACTGGCCTGTGGGCCAATAAGTCATCTCCCCAAGTTCCTTTTAGTCATGGTGTTCACACAGCAACAGATAGAACACTAGAGCATCTGGCAAACACTAGAGCATCATTCTGGGGTTCTGCCTACTGACTGTGAGGAATTTTTACATTGTTTTCTGTCCAGAATATAGAAGATATTCAATAACATGATTGTGGTTAAATATTTCTCTGTTTTAATTTTTGTTTTGGGCTGATTCTGGTTTTCCGACAGGGTCTTACTATGTAGATCAAGCTGGCTTCAAACTCACAGTCTGGCTTCTACCTCCTGAGTACTGGGTTGCAGGGCCTGTGATATCATGCCTGAAGATGTATGACAGAGATAGAGCTGACGGAGATGATAAAGAGATGGGATAGATAGTAGGGATAGAGATCAAGACAAAATGACGCTGGTAGAGATGGGTATGAAAGAGAGACAGGTGATAGAGATCAAGATTGAGGTGGACACACAGAGATGATGGAGACAGAGAGGAGGTTTTTCAGGGCTTGGGGTCAATGTAGGGTCTCAGGCATGCTCACCAGTGACACGTGCTCCATCACTGAGCTATGTCCTCAACTCGTGATTAGTATCTTATTTCCCTTGCTCAGAAAGCTGGGACAAGGCAAAGACACTCAGGAATGAACCACAAGGACAACACTACCAGCAGGGGCAGATGCTCTCTCCGGGCCACCCACAAGCTCTTCTCCCACAGAGCTGACATCTGGGGGGCTCCTCAGAGACGTTTCTGCCATTTCAGAAGTTAAGAGTCAAGCTCCCCAAATGCTGTTTCATTGGTTGCCTAAAGTCGCTCTTTATGATAGAGAGCACAGCAAACATGGTCACTGAGCCCCACTTCCATGTTCTCTGGATGCTCACGTGGCAGCGATTTGGACAAGTTGCTTGTCCACATTCCTCCCTTTTGCGTGGGCAGGACTGACTTAAGGGCCAAGTGTTTAAAATAAAAAACACTTCCAATTTCCCCTGAAGCACAGCAGTTGCACAAGAGTTGATGCTGTAAAGGTCAGATCTGGGAAAGATGCTGTCCGTCCAGTGCAGTGCTGCCCGTCCTCCCAGCCAGGGTGAAGAAACCTAGGCTCTGAAGATGGGGACAGGTCCTGTCTCTCAGCTTAAAACAGCCAAGATCTCAACCACTCCTCCAAAATCTGTTTCACACTTATCACATACACATGACCATATGGTATACACATGACATGACATACACATGATCGCATCACATACACATGAACACATCATATATATATCACTACATGGCATACACATGGCCACATCACATACATTTGACAACATCACATACACATCACTACATGACATGCACATCACTACATGACATACACATGACCATATCACATATACATTGTAACTGCCTATTATCAACCTACAAAGGAAATCATGAAATGTCAGGGAGAGTTTGCAACATCGGCCTTGAACCCCTTCCTTCCTCTCAGCTCCTTAAGAATACTCCGAACCAGACAGGCAGTGGTGGCACACACCTTTAATTCCAGCACTTGGGAGACAGAGGCAGGCAGATCTCTGAGTTTGAGACCATCCTGATCTACAAGAACTAGTTCCAGGACAGATGCCAAAGCTACAGAGAAACCTTGTTTCTAAAAACAAAAACAAACAAACAAACCCTCCAAACCTAGCAGAGCGGCGGTGGCACAAACCTTTAATCCCCAGCACTCGGGAAGTAGAGACAGGAGGATCTCAGTGAGTTTGAGACCAGCCTGGTCTACAAGTTCAGGGACAGGCTCCAAAGCTACAGGAAAAACCCGATCTCGAAACTGCCCCCAACCTCCACCAAAAAATACTCCAAAACCCAAATCGGCAAAGACCACACATGGGGGTTTCACTTACCGGGATCGTGTTTTGGGGTTCTCCTTGTCCAAGAAGTAGTGGGTGTAGATGATGAGGGCATCCCTGGGGTCTCTGGTGAGGCTGTGGTCTTGGCTAAGGTGATATTTGGGTTTTTGCTGGTGCTGGCTGTACTTGAATAGACAAAAGGAAGAGGGCTACTACCTGCGAGGGGAGAGCTGCTGGTTCTATCATCTGTGGTTAAAGTCTCTGAGGTGGGAGAACCCTTGGTGGTGGCCCCTGCTGAGGGGCTACTGTCTGAAGTTGAACCAGAGAAGGATATTGTTTCTGCCATTGTTGGTCCAGCAGTCCTGGGAACTGTAATTGTTCCCAAGACCTCAGTGTGGCTTTGCGTCTCAAGAGAGAGTGCTGAGGTTTCTTTCAGTGGACTTGCACTAACTGTCACCAAAGTCCCACCAGAGGCAGGAGTCTGAGCCACTGTTGTTTCTCTCTCTGTGACGTCACTAGTAGGGAGTGTGCCCTCCGGGGTAATGGCAAGAGCTGAGGTACCAGTTGTCAACAGAGTCCCAAATGAGCTTGTGGTCTTGGGGCTAAGTGGATTTGCCTCAGGGGATTGAGGCAAAGTTAGCGTCTCAGAAGTGAACAAGGCCCCTGTAGGGCTGTGGTTTGTGTCAGAGGTCCCAGGGATGATGGCAGGTGTTTCTGTTTCTGTGATGCTAACGACAACCAAGTCCTTGGCTGGAGGTGCAGTGTCGGGTCCCAGGACCTGTGGGCTGGTGAGGGCCCTAGCTGAGTTGTCCAAGGTGGAGCCGCTCTCTGAGGACAGGTGTTCAGCTTCTGTGGACGTGTGAGCCAAGGTCAAAAGGTCAACTGTGGTCGTCCTAGCTTCTTCAGAGCTGTCATCTGTATAAAAGGTGTCAAAGATAGTGTCTACGGGGTCACTCACTGTGCCTGTCTTGACAGTGCTCATTTCTACTTTGGGGCTGCCACTTGTAGCTGAAGTATCTGTAGGGTTGGGGTGCACAACCATGAAGTAGGAAGGCATTTTTATTGCAAGAGTTCTGGTCTCTGTTACGGGGGAAATAGTCTGGGTCTTTAGGGTCAGTTCAACAGGGAAGATGGTCTGGTTCTCTAGGGTGCCTGTTGTGG
>NC_022010.1:42054022-42055582 GCF_000317375.1 Microtus ochrogaster
TGCAGAAGTGGTCTGGGTATCCAGGGATGCTGCAGAAGTGGTCTGGGTGTCCAGGGATGATGCTACAGGGGAGGAGGCCTGAGTATCTGTGCTAAATGTTGCAAGGGAAGAGGTCTGGGTCTCCAGAGCTGACGCTGTAGTGGAGGTGATCTGAATATCCAGGGCTGACGCTGCAGGACAGGTGATCTTTGTCTTCCTTGTTTCTGTTGCAGGAGAGATGGTCTGGGTGTCAGAATTGACCTCTGAACTGGTACTGGTTGCAGCTAAGGTGTTAGAAGCAGTTTCAGCACTCAGAGTTTGAGCGTCTAGAGGAACGTACTGAGTAAGGTCAGTGGTCTGGAAAGCCCCAGCTGAACTGTGCCTGTCCCTCTGAGTGAAGACAGGCACTTCCGTGTTGTTCACTGTCACCACAGGAGCAGAACTGCCGATGCTCAGGCCTGTGTTGGGAGGAAACAACTTGGTGAGTCCTGATAGGCTGACTTCACATGGGTGTTTGTGTTTATGCCCTGGGTGCTGCCGGATGGCACATTGTCTATATAAACAAAGACGAAGAAAGCAACACGGAGAAATCATGGCCCCCATGGCGGCTCTGAAGACAGCGCCCTGGCTAGTACCCTCTGAAGTCCTGATAACCCTCTGAGTTCAGGCAGCCCCAGGGTCCCTGCCATCAAGGGTGGGCAAAGGAGATACAAACCCACATGAGCCAAGAACTTCAGAGCAGGAAGGAGGACTTCCAGAACGTTCTGTAGAACTTTGTCATTCCCCGATGGGTAGTTTGCTCACCCCCAAAGTATTTTCCTGTGGAAGTATTTCCTTAAAATCCAAGAACGACCTGTGGTTTCATCTTTAGAGGTAACGGGTAGGAGAAGGGAGAGGAGCCCCCCCACCTGAATGTAAAGTGTTCTAGGAAAGCGAGCAGTCAGGGAGCCCAGGACAGCTCACTTGGGTACGGAGAGAAATCAGGTGGGCACATGAGCACACCTATCCTCCCTGTGCCCACTCAGTCAGTCCAACCACACCCTCACACCCACATCTGCAGGAGTTGCTGATCACCATCTCCACAGACCTCCCCGACTCCCGTCCAAGCTCTTTCTCGGAGCCTCCTGGTCCACGGAACCCACTCGGGTCGTAGGATGTTGTTGCATTCCTCCAAACTGGAGGTGAGGCAAGTCTGGGCGCAGAGCCAGCTTTGAGTCCCACCTCCGCTCCCTGTTCTGCTTTGTATAACTCTGTGACACAAGCCAAGCCTCTGGGCTCCGGATGGAGCGAGGGACCTGGTTTGTGGGGTTGCACGGTTGCAGTTAAGTGATGAAAAGTGCAGCATACACTGTCAGTTGTGAGTGTGTGTGACAGGCAGGGTGGGCCAGTGGTTAGGCACTGGCAGCACAAGCTGGCTCTGGGGACCAATTCGTCCCTGTAAACTTCAGGCTCCTCGCCTTTAAGGTGGCAGTGCTGGTCTTAGAGATGAGTGCCTGTCCTTAAAGTTATGAGAATTTAAAATGTAATGTTGGACCAGTCAGATAGCTCATGTGGGTAAAGGTGCTTGCCACCAAGCTTGAT
>NC_022010.1:42055787-42065799 GCF_000317375.1 Microtus ochrogaster
GTGTGTGTGTGTGTGCCAAATCAACCTCAGGCCTCCACATACAATGCACGCATGTTCACACACAGCCATACACATGTGAGTCCACACATATGTAAAAACATTCTCACACACAGAGAAAATGGAAAATGGGGAAAAGAAATAAATACACACATACATAAAGTCTGTATAGCAAGTTGCAGGCAGCCAGGGCCCTGCCTAGGGAGACTCAGTCAATAAAGAAATAAGTAGAGTTAAAAGGTACTGTCTAGTGTGGGGTGCCCATGTGGGGCCATCACCATGACAACGCTGATGCTGGGGGGCATGGCTGGCAGGACCGTCTGTGGTAGGGACAGGACAGAGGCGATGCCTCAGGACCCTCTGCTCGGCTTTGTGTGAACCTAAAACCATCTGTTTTCCATTGTGTGAGTGATGGGTTTGGCACAGTGGCTGTCAGTGGCAGACTGGCCTTAGCTCCTATCTTCCAGAAAAGGCCGCCTCTCTCAGAACCTCCCTGTCTGAGTGGTTTGTGACAGACTTTTCATTCCAAAGGCAAATTTCAAAGAGTAATTGTGTTGGCAACAGACTTGGATGAACGGGAGCTTTGCTAGGCCATATTTCTCAGTTCACAGCGAAATGATCACCAGTTGGCATCTCCCTGCCCCCTCTACCCTCCCAGCCCACTGTCCCATGCCTGAAGACTACTCCCACACTCTGTTACAGGGATAGCCGGAGTCACCATGCCCAGCTGACACATCTGCTGTTCTGAACACTCGTCCACAGTCATCATATTTTACACCCAGCAGGTTGTTAATTGCAAATTAACAAAGATGCCTACCCTTGTCCACAAAGGGCTGGCTTTGCCAAAACTCACACCCAGAGCCCTGTCGGGGAGGAGCCCTGGGTCACTCCTGTCCCTTACCTGCAGAGCTGGCAGCGACTCCAGCCTTCCAGCAGAGGAGAAGGAGAGGCACAGCTAAGCCCCAGAGAGAGCCCATCTTGCCGGGCACTGACCACCGCTGCCTGGCAGACCTGCCCACTGCCTCTCTGCACCACTCTTTCCTGCTTCCTCAACCCAGGGAGGAGGGGCAGCCGCCTGCCCAGGTGTGACTGGGCAGGTTCCAGGATGCAGCCAGGTGAACACAGACCTGCAGCAAGGGCTGACCCAGGCTTGCCCTCCTACCCCCGCCCCCTTGCCTGGCAGCCTTGCCTCTCTGATTTGAAGATACAGCATCATTTCCATTCTGTTAGCCTCCCCTGCAACTGGGAAGGGCGTGGGAGAGATGGTGTTTACTCCACTTACCCATACCTGGGCTCTGGGCTTCATGAGCAGGACCCAAGTTTCTCTGCCGAGCCTAGATTTTTTTTAGTTCTAAGGATCAAAGGCAAATGAGACAAACTTTCTGAGCCTCAGCTCTGTGAAGTGGATATGCTCTCTGACGCAGGAGGCCGTTAAAGTTCTTACAGAATGTCTCCTGTACATTGCTGGTGCTCAGAGAAAATACATACATCTCAGATGCTCAAGATGTAAGTGGGAGCGCCCCTCCCCCACCAGCAGATGTGCGTGTTCCTGGGGTCTCCGGGGGACAGTGTTCCAGTATAGGAGCAGGACTCTCACTTCTAATATTTTTCTATTTTCAACAACGTGGGAGTTTGCCACCACGTCAAAGCCGGGACCACATGCCCAGCCAGGCTTCAGGAACCAGGATGTGGACGGTGCCATTGTGAGGGAGATGACTGAGGGACGGCGGAGTGGAGTTACAGATTGTATTTGGCTCCTTGGAGATTTTAAGTAGGTGCTTTTGGATGAAAGTAGTTCCACGATGGGGCAGACATGATGGAGGTCACAGACTCACAAAAGTTGGGACTAGAAAGAAAGATACAGTTTAAAACTGTGTTAAAACATCTGTCCTGTTTCCAGCTCTATCCTTTAATCGTGGGTAAGAAGCTGTGTGATCTTAAGACAGGTAGGTTGCCCACTCTGGGCCTTAGTCAAAGAGAGTTCTGAGATGTAGTCTGGGATTCACTGCTGGGCATGTGATGCTATCATCCAGAACTTTAGTCCATACTGAGGTAACAGGCTGTGCAGCTTCGGAGAAGTGGGGTATGTCAGCCTCATCAGGAGAGGGTGCTGGAGACTTGGAGTCAAGTGCCTAGGTACCAGTCCCATGAACACACTCTGTAGGTGAGCCTCTTCATCTCCCTAGTGAGGAGGGGCTCACTGCAGGAACCTGGACTTTGGGAGACCTTGCCAGATAGCCATGACCGGGTGTGAGGTGTGAAACTCTCCCATCCAGTAGCTGGAGGGAACACAGCTGGGGGGGAGGGCACCCCCTCCTGCCGCACCCCTGCTGGGCCAGGGGCTTCCTCATTCCAAGAGCAGGTAGGTCGCTACCCCTGAGCTAATCCCCTGACAAGGTGCCCTTTTCACCCCCACAAGGATTTCCCCATGCCATTTCCTTCTCGCCTGAAATGCTCAGCCCCTCTACACACTGGCACGGAAAGAGAAACAAACTAAACCCTGAGATCCGGGCCAGCTTCTTCTGTATTCAGAGTAGGCTCCAAGCCTGGGCTGACGGCTGGTGGCTCCGAGGGCCGTCACAAACTTCACTAGAAAGTCCTTGGACCATTTTCCTCAGCCCAAGTCAGCGCTCGCCCTGAGTGGGCACAAGGCGCAGGTGCCACTGCATTAACAAGCACAGGTTTCTGTACTCCAGCCTCGGCTTGTGAGGAATTCATCATAGAGGAAAGCAGACAGAGCCTGCCCTCAGGAGCTAGCTCCTGAAGAGAGGGTGAACGAGGAACATGGGGGAAAAGGTGGATTTGTCACATGGGTGTATGCGGTGTGTGTGTGTGTGTGTGTGTGTGTGTGTGTGTGTGTGTGTGTGTGTAATACTAAATAACAAGTGAGAAGGTGGTAGGGACAGCTGCAGAAAGGTTTATGAGCACCAAAGAGCCACCGCGGCTGGAGTCACAGGAGTCAAAGACATGGGCATGGGGACAGCAGAATGGCCGGGATGGGTAATAGGCATGTCATGACTATCTGAGGCTTTCCTCTATCAGAATACAAACTGCAAGAGTGTCGGCAGCTTCGTTCCATAAAACAGAATGAGCATTCCTTCCGGTGAGCTGCGCTGACAAGAATACAGAACAGACAACACCAACAGAAAGACTGGCTGGATGGGGTCACCCCCAGCAGGGCAAAAAGAAAACAGGAAAGACCAAAACCAAAAGTGACTTGGTGACTTGAGGGCACACTTTCCCGGGAAGGTGCAAACAGGGAACTGGACTATGAATCCCTGACTGGTTAATGTCAAGTCTCTTTTTGTTGTTGTTTGGTAAGATGAAAGAAATTCATCGCCTGTTCTCAAAATCTGGCCATTGACCTCTCTGATTTCTAAGGTCAGAATGTAGTTCCAGGGACGAGAGACTGAAATGACTTGATTTGGCCACTTGGCCTAGCTCTGAGCCTTGTCTAAGACAGGGGCACCCATCACTTTTAACCTGACAGGCAAACAAGCTGGAAGGTGTCCCTGGAGAGTTCTGTGCAGTGATGGGCGCTATCTCAGGATTTAGAAAGCCAGGCGGTGGCAACCTTGGCAGCTCTGTTGAGAACAGCGTAAAGATTAGGAGTTTTTGCCCAGCGTGTAACTTGGGATGGTGGAGAAGGTGAACGTTCTCTGTTTAGTGAAAGTAGAACCGAGAGCAATACAACTTGATCGACATGGGCTGTCACAGTGGTGTCAGGGAGCCTCTCAGCCCGCACATCAGGGAGGACCTGGAGCCATAGCACTCCCACCCTCTGTCCCCCACAAAACCAGGGCATATTGTGGGGGTGACTCTGATTTGGGACAAGGGCCTAACTGACCCCACAAAAAATGTCCTGGAAATGCAACGCCGTCTGTGTGCTAGACATGAAGCTGACCCTTAGCCCACAGGCCCCAGCTGAGTCGGTTGGCTTCCTGTGTGGCTACCTCCTCCTCCCAACTTGGGTCTCAGAGTTGCAGCTTACATAGCACCTAAGAAAGGGACAAACTTTAGTTGCAAGTGCACTTGTGTGCTCGTAAATAGCTCCCTGAATGGCCAGAAGGAAATGTTTATATACCAAACTTGGCAAAGGGTGCAGGGCTTTGGGCTGCAATGGGCAAAGTGTGAAAGCAGCTGTGAGCTTTGCCATGCTCACGGGATGGACAGTCTGTCTCCATAGCAGACAGAGTAGCAGGAAAGCAGCTATGAGCTTTGCCATGCTCACGGGATGAACAGTCTGTCTCCATGGCAGACAGAGTAGCAAGAAAACAGCTGTGAGCTTTGCCATGCTTATGGGATGGACAGTGTGTCTCCATGGCAGACAGAGTAGCAGGAAAGCAGCTGTGAGCTTTGCCATGCTCACAGGATGGACAGTGTGTCTCCATCGCAGACAGAGTAGCAGGAAAGCAGCTATGAGCTTTGCCATGCTCACAGGATGGACAGTCTCTCCACGGCAGACAGAGTAGCAGGAAAGTATGCTGATCCTGGGTTTTGAACGGGCTCTGTTTTAACCAGATAAATTAGGATATGACATTGCCGGCCCCAGATATTTTCACTTTAAAAAAAAAATCATCTTTATGCATGACTAGGGAGAGGGCTCATTGGGTGGAATGCTTGCCTCTGAGATGAGGAGGGCTTACGTTTGCTCCCCAGAACCCACAGAAGAATGCCAGGCTAGGCTGTGTGTGCTTGCTATCCCAGAACTGAGGAGACAAAGAGAGAGGAATCCTTGGGAGTGACTGGTCAGCCAGGCTAGCCTAACTGGTGAGCTCCAGGCCAACGAGAGACTCTGTCTTAAAGGAAGTAGACAGTGTCCCTGAGGATGCCATCTGAGATGGTCCTCTGGCCTCCAAATGAATATGCCTACATGTGCACATGAATCTGTACACACATCTGTGCATATGTGTGTGCATGAGCACGTGTACACATACACACATTAAAAAACAAACCCCAAGCCGGGCGATGGTGGCGCACGCCTTTAATCCCAGCACTCGGGAGGCAGAGGCAGGCGGATCTCTGTGAGTTCGAGACCAGCCTGGTCTACAGAGCTAGTTCCAGGACAGGCTCCAAAGCCACAGAGAAACCCTGTCTCAAAAAAACAAAACAAAAAACAAAACAAAAAACAAACCCTTCCTGCCATCTGGGGGGTTCTGCGAGGGTTCCATAAGTTCTGCGTGTTCTGTAAGGACAGATGGTGTGCAAGGAACATCTCCGGAAGCTGACACATGACGATTGCAAATTCAAGACTGGTCTAGGCTAGCATGAGTTAAAATGCCTGCCTGGAAAACTTAGTAAGACCTTGTTTTAAAGTAAACGTTGAAAACAGAGATGGGGATACAGTTCAATGGCAGAGAGCTCTTCTAGCATGCATGAGGCCTTTGGATCCATCGCCAAATCCTCACAAAATAACAACAAACAGGCCCCCTTCCATCAGTATTCCCCTTCCGGCTGCATATTCCTCACTGTCACCATGGCTGGCCCTGAGCCACACGTAAATGGGACCGTGCATACACTTTCCGGTGTTTGGCTTCTTTCATTTAACATTATGTCTGCAAGGCTCACCAGAGCTCTTGTGTATAACAGTGTTTTCTCCTTCTGATGGTGGGTGGCTCCCCACTGTAATAATCAACCACAACGGGCCTGGCCATTTTCTTCTCGATGAATGTTTGGCTTTGGATCGACCCCAGTTTTTCACTAGTCCTCATCAAGTTATTTATTACTCATGTTATCACGTTTTATCGACTATGTATTTCCGGGACTCCATAGACCAGCTTGTAACCCATGGGAAAAGGGACGGGCATACCCATCTGTCACCAGATAGATGCCTTTCAGACATATTTCCCAAGGCCTCTTAGATGATCCCACAGGTGAAGTAACCAGTCAGCCACCCCAAGAGCTGACTGGAGGGCAGGTCTTTGTCCTGGCCCTGTCTTCTTTCCTGTTTCACTTCCCTTACCCTAATCCCATGGGGTTATGTTTCTAAGTAAACTACTCAGAGAAATCAAGCCAACATAAAACCATTAGCCAAGAGCTGGGCTCTATGCCAACAGGGATCCTTGCTGCAATCAGTTGCCCAGAGACGGTGTTCAGATTGGTCAAGGCCTAGAGCGAGGCATGGGTGGGGAGAATGGGCGATTCTGATCAGCTGCAACCAAGAGTGGATGAAGGGGATTAGCGAGGGATAAAGTTAGAACTGTGTGCTGAGCTGGGCTGTGGCAGGCCAGGCCCAGGACTTTTGCCTTTGTTGTGTAGAGGGTGGAAGCCGCTGGCTGCCTCTGAACAGAAAACTGGCCTCACACCAGAGCTTTGGAGACGCAATGTGGTTGGAAGCTAGCCAGAGACCAGTGCCAGGAAGGAGACGCCGATCTTAGACTGCAGCCATGGGGGCTATAATAGGAAGGATGGGATGGTGTGACGTGTCATTAGAAGACCATCGGCAGAGAGAAGTCAAAGATGACCCTGGGGCTGAGTCCAGAAACTTGAATGTAAAGAACTATTCATAACCCAGGAAAGAATATAGGGGAGAGATGGTGGGTTGCTTAACTAAAGGTTATTGAGTTCTTATTTTCTGCTTTTTTTTAAAGTGGGTGTACATGAGTATAGCCCAGGCTGGTCTTGTGCTCACTATATAGCCAAGGATAACCTTGAATTTCTGATCCACCTGCTTCTACTTCCTCCATCTCCCTAGTGCTAGGGTAACAGGTATGTGTCACCATGCCTAATTTCTGGGGTACTGGACACTGGTAGCAGGGTTTTGCACAAGCTTGGTAAAACACTCTATCAACTGAGCTAGACTCCCAGCCCCCTTAGCTTACTTTCAGGTCATTGTAAGAGTATATGTGTGTAATCGTCTCAACACAATGAATAACACTCTGAACCAAGTGTGTTTTTGTAATTTTTTAATGACTAATTCTGTGCACATTTAGATATGTTTGCAACAATACCAGGTTTCCATTTTCCCCAGGCTAAGCCAACATGGGGGCTCACAAGATGACAGCTAAGAGGCAGACATCCCCTGGGCTGGCAGCCATATTGGCCCCACCCAACCACAGGTGATGGTGGCTCTGTGTGTCCTGCTGAAGTGGGCTGGAGGAGGAGCCTCAGGAGGGCTCAGGGTCCCTTCCAGATCCCCTTCACAGTGACTGAGAGTGGCCTTCTGGGGAGGCTGGTGCGGAGGAGCTGCAGAACCTAAGTGAGCAACAAAGCCGGTCCTCCCTCTTGCTGGCACGCATGGGCTCATATTCTAACCATCTCTCACGCCAGCAAGAGCCCTGCCCGTCCATGCTTGCTCTCTGGGGGTTGTCACCTCTGCCCAACCGGGCAGGCTCTAGGACCCAGAAGAGCAAACAGGATCAGCGCTATAGGAGTCAAATCAGGTCCCCCAGGCAGCAAGGACAGGAGCCAGGACCCCCACACCCCTTCCTCTTGTGTAACAGTGAGATGTGTCCTTCCGAGCTGGGCTGAGCACTTTGGGGCCAGGGCACAGAAGGAAAGAGGAGGACAGAGAAGGGTTTAGAACACAAGCCAGTGAATTTGGCACTTTGCCTGTTTCTGTACAGCTCATAAGCGAAGGATGTTTTGTGTATTTTTCTTTTTTTTTAATATTCATTTTTTACTTGACATGTATTGGTATTTTGCCTGCATATATGTCTGTGTGAAACTGTTAGATCCCCTGGAACTTCAGTTATACACAGTTATGAACTGTTGTGTGAGTTCTGGGACTTGAACCTGGGTCCTCTGGAAGAGCAGCCAGTTGCTCTTAACTGCTGAGCCCTCTCCCCAACTTCCTGTTTTGTGTATTTTTAAATGACAGTGGAGAAGAAAAAGGAATAGTTTATGACATAATGAAAATGATATAAGATTTTTAAATAGGGCACTCTGCCCTAGCTCATAGAGCCCCTCCTCCCCCTTTCCCTTTTACCCCTCCCCTCCCCTCCCCTTCCCGCCCCTCCCCTTACAGAGAGGTAGGAGCAGGTTGCCACCAGCCCTAGCAGAGGACTCTCCCAGGCACTCACCATGCTTTGCACCCAATCTTGATTGCTATTGGCTGAGTCTTTTGTGCTTCGTATCCTCAGCACCATCTGCAGCACCACCTTGGGAGTGTGGCCGGCTGAAACACAGCATGAAAGCCCACTGTCTTCATCAGCGCCTCCCAGCCTACTGCTGTTCACTAACTCTGTGGGCTTCCTTTCTGCTCTGAAGTCTCCCAGCAGGCCAGAGATGTTGGGCCCACCACATTCCCCTAGCCTGGCCCTCTCCACCAATACCTCAGCCTCTCCCTGTGGGACCTCAAAAAGGCTCATCAGAGGAGAGCAGTAGGCAGAGAGACGAAAGGGAGATGCCAAGCAGAGAGGAATATGAAGACACTGTGGGCATGAAATGTACAGACTACAAGAACTGAAGAATTATCGGGGATGTGGTGCCATCCAGGCCACATTGTGGCCACCAGCGAAAGGACAGGCTTGCCTCTGTCGGTGACAGCAACCTGCTGTGCCACGGGTGGAAGTGAGCCTGCATGCAGGTCATCCGGGTTGCAGAGGGCCCTGTGGTCTGGACAGCAGTCTGAGAGCACACGGCAGAACTCATCGCAATAGCAGCTTCCTCTCTGGCAGTGGTGATCTGTTCCCGGGCAGCAGAGAGGCTGGGGCTGGGAGCAAGTGCCTAGGGGAAGAGACATCAAATAGACAGAGATTGAGCCAATGACGCAGGGACAACTGGATGCACACATGCGGAAGAAAGGGGTCCTGCCTCATACCACATACAAAAAAAACGGTAGTTCAAGGTGGCTCACAGACTTGGCTATGAAGGGAATGGCTGTAAGAAGATAGGCTTGCTGTTCTCACATGTAAGGTTTGTCAACTGCTTCCCTAACCGTCTCCCTAAGCTGCTCGACTCAGTTACTGTCTGCTTACTAACCCACAGGTATGCAGGTACATCTTTTCTAAGAGGTGGAAAAAAAACAGATTATCTTAATGCTATGCTCTTTCCTTCTCAACTGATCCCTCAGCACCTGCCTCGGGCCCTGTTTAAGGACAAACTGGAGGACTCCCCAGCGCTGACAGGGTCAACAGAAACAGGCCTTTGAAGGGCTGCAAGGCCAGTTGTTATGAAAATAGGAGTCTGCTGAAAGGGTGGTGGCCTAGGACGTCTCAAGGTGAGAGTGGGCTGGGCTGGCAGCCTCTGGGCTTGCCTGCCGCAGTCACCTCAGGGAACAGATGATCTGTTTCCATTCTTCTGTCCTCCCTCTTCCCAGGTACCTGGTCTGGCATTCAGTACGGGAACCAGCTGGAGAGGGAGGAGTGGGAGAAGCCATCCCGATTAAGCTTGGCCTTGTTTATGTATTAGAAATCAGTTCAATATCTACTTTAGACAGGACAGGATGAGACGGGATGGGATAGTGCCAATCTGAATTAAATCAAATTAAATAAACCTACATACCTTACATATAACAAGAATAAGTGGCTTTCAAAAATGTCTTAACTACATGCATGAATGAACTAGGTCACAGAACAATTCATGGTTATGAATATGGTCTGGGGCCAGAAAAACCTGAAAGTCCCTGGTCTAGAGAGATGCTCTCATCCTATAGATGGAAGACAGGCATGTACCCAAGGCCATGCCTGAGGTGGCCACAAAACTGGGAGATTCTAGAAGCACTGATTTGATTTCCCCCCGTCCTGGCTTCCCCACCACCTTGCACCCAGGCCTGCCATTCACACAGGTGCTTGTTGCTTGGACCACCCAAGTCTGTTAGTCTCCAAACACCCTGCCTGCACCTGCTTCTGAGCCGTGGCTTATCCGATGCCGTCAGCTTGGGGGGGTCCGACCCTTCCAAACCCATTAGAAGAAAATATTCTTTCACATCAAGGTCAGACTTGAACCCAGCTCCCCATCCGCAGTAAAGGAAACCGCAGTCCCAGCATCTGCGGGGAATGGCTGGAACTGGAGAGTGCTTTGCTGGGTGAAGAGCCCACACTCGGAAAGACAAACATCCCATTTTCCCCTACAG
>NC_022010.1:42066539-42072417 GCF_000317375.1 Microtus ochrogaster
ACATACACACATAGACTACATACATACACACATAGACATACATACATACATACATACATACATACATACATACATACACACACATCGTCAGGTACTGATGACAAGTAATCCCAGCTACTTGGAGACTGGGGAAAGAGAACCTCAAATTCAAGGGCTACCTTAGTGAGATCCTGTCTGAAAATGTAAAGCAAAGAAAAAGATGCGAAGAACCCGGGGCAACTGGCTTGGCTCCCTCCAAAGCTCTGTTTGGCAAGTTTTCTATAGAAGATGAGAGTGGTACAGGATGTGGAAGGGGAGCTGGGCAGCACTTCCCAATCCTCCAGGGCCCCCATGATCTCCCTCCAGCCCCCCAATTCAGGCCATGCTCATCAAAACCAAAGCCCTGCCCTCAGCCAGAAATGTTTTTACAAACCACCCGATAGCATGGCTCTGTTCCAGCACACGCCATCTGAAGTCTGCCCAAGAAGGTTGCCTACCCACAACAACCCTTTTCTTCCAAAAATCTTCTGGCATATATACCTATACTGAACTTCCTGCTGCGTTTCCAGGTACGTTTTAGCCAGTGACTGACTGGCTGCTGTTAAACTGGACCTGGGTTTGTCACACTCACTGTCCCTCCTGATCCCTCACCCCCTCCACCAAAACTGTACACACCGCAACCACCGCTGAAGACACCGCGGCTCCCCAAGCAGCCGTTAAGCTTGCCACAGAGACATCGTGTGAACACGCGGAGAAGTTACACCAGGGATGATCTGATCCGTGGGTGAATCGTCCAGAGGCGGCCTCGCTCACCAGAAACCAACAACAGTGACTGGCTGGGAGAATGAGGGGCAAATGCAGGGTTTCTTTGACCTCTGGAACAGGGGTCAGCTCAGCTGCTTACCTGTCTTTTGTTTTGGAATCACAGGGCCCAGCCACAGCAGCAGGAGGAAGACGGGCCACATGGCTTCAGGCTCAGCAGAAGCAGAAGTCTTCAACGATCAAGGTCCAGCTTCGATGGCCACCCACTTGAGAGAGCTTGCCAGGTGTCGGCACACAGAGGAGGAGCCAGGTGACACCTGGTCATTGGCGAAAGGGTGGCACCATGGCCGTGCGGGACAGGTAGTCCAGCTGCTTAGCTGACCTAGACAGAGGTCACTTTTACATCCATGACGCCAAGCTCTGGGAAGAATCTGAAATGCCCGAGTGGCAGAGGTGCCATGGACTTCAGAGAGTGTCTGACCTTCCCATTGTACAGACAAGGACGCTGAGGCCTGGGAAAACAAGGGTACTTTGGGCTCACACAGCTTACTGTGAAGAGCTCAGATGACAGAGCTAGTCTCCCAGCCCCCAGTTCAGTGCTCTCCCAGTCAAGTGAGGGAAATTGTAAGAGTGGTCCTATCAACGACAGCAGTGAGCGTGAGATCTCTGATCCCTTGCAGAGCTGGCAGAGGCCCTTGGCCTGGCAGAGCTGTTGCTGTTCTAACGACCGTGAAGGGCTGGGGGAAAGTCATTTCAAGGCTAAGCGATGAAGAGTTTTCCCCTTAGAGCTCATACTTTTAAAATGCAAAGAGTTTACTGTGTTGGGCATTTGGAAAATTACTGTGATTTGAATCTGGTTGTATCTTTGGCCCAAGAAGGTTCCAATTAATCTCTGAATGCAGCAAAGGATCCACTTAAGAGGGACTGTGGGTCCCCACCACAGAAAATAGCCCCTCCTAACCCCAAGCCATTAGCTTCCGCTGTCGAGAAGACCCACCCTAAATCTGGGCCACACCTTCTGGCAGCAGCCCACATAAAAGACTTTGGAAGAAGGATGCTATTGCCTTTTTGCCTTTGTGCAAAAAGTTCTTGCTGGCAATTTTGTCTATTCTGCTGCCTAGACATTGTTCCGATGGTATTAGAGCCCGGTTACTTGCGATTCCAGCACATGGTGGAGACCAGCTGAGGCATCCAGCCTCACAGGTGGAACAACTCACCATATTCTTGACCTTTCTGTCAGGAGACTAGCCAGACCCCAACCTGTAAGTCATTGTAATAAATCCCCTTTTAATATACATAAATTCCTTCAGTTCTGTTTCTCTAGAGAACCCTAATACAGCACCCCCTTTCTCCTCTTTGTGTCTTTAACATTTTTATTTATGCATTTTAAAATTTAATTTTAGTTACAGTTACTTTTTGTGTGCATGCATGCACACGCATGCATGCACACACATGCTTTTGGAAGTCAAGAGACCAGATCTGAGAATCATTTCTCTCCTTCCACCCTAGGTGCTGAGGATGGTCCTCAGGTTGTCGGACTTGCAGAGCAAGCTCTTTACCCTCTGAAGGTTCTTACCAGCCCCGCCCCCTTCCTGTCCTCACTGGATTTTCAGTCCAGGGTTATGGCCCCAGCAGTCATGAGGCAACAAACACCAGAATGAAGCAAATGGCAACATTGTTGAGCCTGACGGAGCAGAGAGATGGTCGGAGCCTGGGTCCCCAGGAAATCTCTATGCAACTGAACTAGAGTTGTCAATTGATGTCCCTCCGTCGGGGCTCTTGCAAGGACAGAGAATCAAGCTTCCATTTGTCTGGCATCTTGTTGGGGTTCCCGCAATGTGTAAATGAAAATGTAGTAGTACGGTAATAATCTTTAAAAGTGCTAAGGCCATGGGCTGGAGAGATGGCTCAGTGGTTAAGAGCACGGACTGTTCTTCCAGGGGTCCTGAGTTCAATCCCACAACCACGGGGTGCATGGTGGCTCATGGCTATCTAAATGGGATCTGATGCCCTCTTCTGGCGTTCAGGCATACATACGTGCAGACAAAACACACCTTTAAAAAAAAGCACTCAGTTCGAGACCAGCCTGGTCTACAGAGCTAGATCCAGGACAGGCTCCAAAGCCACAGAGAAACCCTGTTTCGAAAAACCAAAAAAAAAAAAAAAAAAAAAAAGCACTCAGCCGGGCGGTGGTGGCTCATGCCTTTAATCCCAGCACTCAGGAGGCAGAGGCAGGCGGATCTCTGTGAGTTCGAGACCAGCCTGGTCTACAAAGCGAGTGCCAGGACAGGCTCCAAAGCCACAGAGAAACCCTGTCTCGAAAAACCAAAAAAAAAAAAAAAAAAAAAAAAAAAAAAAAAAAAAAAAAAAAAAAAAAAAAAGCACTCACACATAAATAAATGGATTTTAAAAAGTGCTAAGACCAGGGCAGAAAACTGGCTCTCAAGGGAGCCAGCGGCCAAGACTGCTAAGGTTTAGTGATATCTGTTCTCTAAAATAAATGCATACACAAACAAACAGAAGAGATTTATCTTCTGAGGGCAGAAGTCACACACCAGGTGCCAGCAGGCCTCACCCATTATTCTAGGTTTGTTTTTAGAAACAAATTCCTTGGGGTTTTCTCCATAATCGTGTCAACTGCAAACAGAGATCCGTCCTGTTTCTTTTTCCGACCTTATTGGGGCGGCCAGAACTTGTTTTGCTGTGTTGAATCCGCGTTGAGAGTGGGCGCCCTCCTCTGGTTCCCAGTACTAGGGAGAAATCATGCAAATGAGCTACGAGTCAGCAGCGTGAGATTCGTGCTTCAGTGGGCACTGAGAGGAATTACTTGGCGCTGACCTCCTCGGGGCCTTGGGTTGTGGAGATTTGCACGGAGGAATTTTTTTGTTTCCTTCTCCCAGACTTCTGTGGGTATCATCATGCTGACTGCAACGCGGGGTTCTTCACAAAGTAGAAGCAAAGACTTAGGGGTTGCTATTTGTCTAGATGACTGATCTCTTCACTCACCTGGCTGGGCTGCCACCCTTGAGAGGAGTCCAAGACCCCAGGGAGAGGAACAGAGAGAAAAGTCGAGTACAACATCAGGGATGCCAGCAGATGGCGCCACCAGCCCAGTAGAGGACCGTGTCTTGTCTCCTCTCTAGGGAAGACTGCTGTTAACCTGGAAGGTATCCGGATACTTCAAACATTGCAGGGGTATTAAAGGAGGTTCACGCTGAAGAGAGTCCACTCGGGTAACCCCTCCAGACGTCCCAGGGACCCTCGGACCGTCGTATTTCCAGGGAAGTGGGAGTAGGAAGGAAGCAGCGTTTGGCTTCATTGAAGATACATGTTCAAAAGTTAGCAAAAAATATAGATTTGGGGGGGATGAGTTTGATCTTTAAGAGAAAATAACCAGGAGTGAAATAGGCTTAAGAGAGACTGTAGTTTTAAAATATTTTTATTTATTCAGTTTTTTTTAATATGTATATATGACTGGTGCCTGAATGTATGTCCACCTCATAGATGCAGGGCCTATGGAGGCCAGAAGAGGGCGTTAGAGGGAGATAGAAAGAATTTTGAGTTGCCATGTCTGTGCTGTGAACGCAGCCCAGGTCCTCTGTGAGAGCAAAGACACTCTTAACTGCTAAACCATCTCCTTGGCCCCAAGCCTGGATTTTTAAAACGTGAAAACTTTAGTTTTCAATAGTTTTATCAGTTGTGCCTCTACTCGCCCTTGAAAAGGTCAACACAAGGAATGGCCACCGCTGGTAGAGCCACGTTCTCCTGACAGCAGCTCATTTTCTGTGCATACTGGGTCTGTGGGATATTTTTGTTTGGCTTATCATATTTTGAAACAGGGTCTGGCTATGTAGCCTATGCTGGCCCGGAACTCAGAATCTTGCCTCAGTCTCTAGAAGGCTAAAATTACAGTCTGTGCCATGACACCCAGCTGGGTGGAATATTTTCCTCTTTTTTATATATTTATTTTGTTTTATTCATTTGTTTTTACATAGGGTTTCTCTGTGTAAAAGCTCTGGCTGTCCTGGAACCTGCTTTGTAAACCAGGCTGAATTTGAACTCACAGAGATCCTCCTGTCTCTGCCTCCCGAGTGCAGGGATTAAAGGCACATGCCACCACCCCTTGGCTTGGAATAATTTCAAAATTGCCACCTGTTCTTCTGAAGACGATTCAGCTCTTCAGCGCACCCCACAGAGCACTGTGTTCTGGTCCCTGTGTTTTAGTGACAGGATAGGAAAACACAGATGAGTCCTGGGGCAGGATGAGGAGGGAGTCTCACCTGGATGCCGCCTTTTCTTTGTGACGTGGTAATACTGTGAGGAAAGTGACAGAATCCACGGAGTGTCAAGAAGGAAAGGTCTGGGTGGTCCCTGCTAAGAATGGGACCCTTCAAGTCAGGCAGGGGTGTGCCTTTAATCCCCTGGTGGGTTCAAGGCCAGCCTGGTCAACAGACTGAGTTCCAGGACAGCTAAGGCTGTTTTGTAGAGAAACTGTGTCTCCAAAACAACAACAAACCAAAGGAAGGAAGGGAGGGAGGGAGGGAGGGAGGGAGGGAGGGAGGGAGGGGAAAGTAGCATGCACTGGAGCTACAGCGCAATGTTTCAACCTTTAAGGTTAAGACTGCTTTCGGCTCCTGCAAAAGAGTTTGGTTCCAGCCCCAAACATTAGTGACTCAAAACTGCTTGTGACTGAGGCTCCAGGGGATGCTATGCCTCTGGCCTCGGTTGGCAGGCATGTGTACAAATTGCTCCCTAACTCCACATACACAATGCACACATACTTTAAAATGATAAAAAAAAAATCTTTTAAAGAGAAAACTGGAAAAGTGAAGAGCCTTCATGGAGAGGTCAAGACTTAATGGTGGCCTGATTTGTGTCTGTGGGCAGCCCTGACAGTGAAACAGGGAGGCCTCAGGAGATAAGACCCGGTAAAGCAGAGGTAGGTGGGAAGGAGGGGCAGGCACTGGTGGGGTGGTGTACCAGGAAGGAGCTGGGCTGCAGGGCAGCAGGGGTTGAGAAGAAAGATCTTTAAGAGTAGCTACCTTGGGCTGGAGAGATGGCTCAGTGGTTAAGAGCATTGCCTGCTCCTCCAAAGGTCCTGAGTTCAATTCCCAGCAACCACATGGTGGCTCACAAC
>NC_022010.1:42072652-42099393 GCF_000317375.1 Microtus ochrogaster
TCCAGGACAGCTATGAGGACTGCACAGAGAAACCCTGTCTCAAAAAAACAAATAAAACAAGAGTAGCCACCATCACTGCCGTGGGTGCCCAGCAAGGCTGGGCGCCCCCTGGCCACAGCAGTTGAAGGAGGTGGGGGTGGGCATGGAGGGGGGGGATAGAAATACTACAGGGGAGCAACAGCGCCAGCTCCCTCCACACATCGCACAGAGGATTCCAGAGTGAGAGACACGCACCCCACAAGGTGGAAGCAGAGAGCCAGCTCCCTCAAGTTGTCCTCTGAACTGTACGCGTGCACTGTAGCAAGCCCCCAACCCCCAAAATAAAAAGTAAATTTAAATATGAAAACCAAACTGGAAGTTGAAAGTGGCAGGCTTTCCCTTTTTTTTTTTAACGACCAGCTGGCCCTCTGCAACAAGGGACACGTTCTACACTTTTCAAGGAGTCAGGTGGGTCCCTCGGTTGCCTGGCACATGGGAAAGTGCATTTTCTGGAGTGTGGGCTTCTTACATCTGAAGAAAACGCAAAGGATCAAAGTTTCTGTGTTACTTAAAGTGACTGACGCGGTCAGAGCTCTGGCACTGTGACCTTCCACAACTCTGCGACCTCCTGGAAACTTGAGTAGAGGGAGTGCCTGGGCCCGAGGGCCTGTGCGTTCCTGGCTAACTTTAGGGTGAGCACGATCTATAAAAAGGAGGCTCCACTGAGCAGCTAGGCCTCGGGAGACAGAGCAGGAGCAGGTGGGTGGGCTAGTTGGAGGGTGGATAGGGTTGGATCTCGGGGGAGGGAGGAGGCGTTTGCCCTTTCAGTTCAGCTGCAGGTGAGCAGCTGTTTGTGAGGGGCCGACACCCCAAAACTCAATAACTCAATGTATCATTCCTCTGACTACTCCCCCCTCCCCCCTTTTTCTCTGTGTGTATGTGGGTTTTTTTTTGTTTTGTTTTGTTTTTCGAGACAGGGCTTCTCTGTAGCTTTGGAGCCTGTCATGAAACTAGCTCTTGTAGACCAGGCTGACCTCGAACTCACAGAGATCCATCTGCCTCTGCCTCCAGAGTGCTGGGATTAAAGGTGTGTGCCACTACCACCCAGCTCTGTATTTTGAGACAAGGTTTCTTTCTATGGCTGTCCTGGAACTCGTGGTGTAGACCAGGCTGGTCTTGAATTCATGGAGGTTTTCTTACCTCAACCTTTGCCTCCTGCATTGGCTATCACTACCTGGAAAATTTGGGGGTATGGTTTTTTGTTTTCACTTTGGTTTCTCTGTGCTGACTGTCCTGGAACTTGCCCTGCAGACTGAGGTGCCCCTACTTTTTTTTTTTTTTTTTTTTTTTTTTGAGACAGGGTCTCACTATGTAGCTCTGATTGTCCTGGAACTCTCTATGGACACCAGACCGCAGGTTAGTCTTGAACTCACAGAGATCAGCCTGCCCCTACGTCCGGAAGGCTAACGTTAAGGGCACTTAAAGGCGTGCCCCACCAGGCTCACCTTGCTCCTACTCTGGAAGCCTCTGTAGATTTCCCACGTACCCTTCCTATTTTTGTGCCCCACCCCCTTCTGTTTCCTCAGTTACACCCACTCCACCTGGCCACCCCTCTCCACACGCCTGCTTTGTTGAGTCCTGTGACCTTCTGGGTCTTTCCTGGTTTTTACTAACCCCAAGTCAAGCCTTTTTCTGGAGTACACCCGTTCCCCCTTTCTCTTTCCTTTCATTTACTTTCTAAAGCCTGTAAAATTTAGCTCAAGTACCTCTTTAGTTCCAGGAACTCAGGGTGGATCAAAGGCACAATTACAGTAAAATCCCATTTAGACCAACTAGGGGCTGAGCGGATGAAGCTTAGCACTGACTGCATAGATGCATGTGTGCACATTCTACCTCACTCCTTAAAGAAGACATTAGAGGGCTGAAGAGGTGGCTCCTGGGCAAAGGTGTGCACAGTTCAAGACTGATGATGACATAAGCCCAAGACCCCATGCCTGTGATGCAGGAAGTGAACTGACTTCCGAAAGGTGTCCACTTAGCTCCACACATGCATGTGTCACATACATACCTGTGCACCCATGTGCACACACAGATACATACACACAATACTTTTTTAAAGCTAAAGAAAGATGGACAGAGACATCAACCAGTCTCGAGAATGAACCTCTATCTATTAATTGATTTATTAGTTTATTAGTAATTCCTCAGGGAGGGGTGGGGCTTCATGAACCAACTTCTCCTCACTCCAGTGTGGAATGGTGACAGCCTGGTCTTGTGCAGGTGGTCATGCTTGCTTGCTAGGAGTTCAAAAGTACAAGGGCCACACCATGCCTGCCAGACAGCACTCTAGAACGCTCCAGCCCCTGCCCCTTCCTGATCCCAAGCTTTGGAGGGGTCGATACAGAGGCTCACAGACTTTCTTATTTGTATTACAGGAGCTGTAGGAAGAGGGACTTAGAGGCAGGCACCAGCTTCTGTTTGGGTTGAGCCAGGCTTGTCTGTGGTCTCAACCCTCAGATGGCAGCCGGGACTGTGAGGTCAAGGCGTGTGGTATCCCCAGATGTTCAAGCTCCTGCCTGTCTTGACTTCCTTGCAATGGTTGACTGTATCTTTAACTGCGACCAAGAATAAGCTCCTTCCCCTGAAACTGCTCTTGTCAGAGTAATTTTATCAGAGCAACAGAAAAAAAAAAAACTAATGTAGAAAACTGGTGCTGAGAAGTGGGCCATTGTGATGAGCCTGACCACGTGGTTCTTTGGAATCGATTTCCAGGAGGAGGGTGGATAGCTCCCCACAAATGTGTAAAGGACATGGAGATACTTGTGTGCTGTGTGAATTCTGATTAGAAGGTGATCTCAGCAGAGGAACGGTTCAGTGACCAACATCCTGTCTTTCAGTATTGGCCTCTTTCCTGTCATTCCCTTGTCGTTGCCCAGGTGAGCCCAGGGATCATCAAAATAGCCACGCTGGCAGACAAGGTTATGCATGGTCTCCATAACTCCCTTACACCCAGGCTGACCTGGTTACAGCTGACCTGGCTAAAGGCTGAGCACCTGATAGAGTGTCATGTCCCAGAGTGCCCAACCGTCCAGTGATCTGGCCACAGATCGACTACATTGGACCACTTCTGTCATGGAAGGGCAACATTCTCCTCACTGGAATATATACTTGCTCTGGCTACGGATTTGCCTTTCCTGTTTATAATTCGTCTACGCTAACTAATGACTCTGGACTTACAGAATGCCTGTCCACTCACTCTTATGCATTGCTTAGGACCAAAGAACTCACTTCACAGCCAAGAGGAGCCACAGTGGGATTCCGTGCTCATGGAAGCCACTGGTCTCGACACGTACTCCGCCATCTTGAAGCAGGTTGCCTGCTAGAACAACGCCATGGTCTTTTAAAGACAGAGTTAGAGAGTCAAATAGGTAACGGTAGCCTGCAGGGCTAGGTCAGGGTTGTCCAGAGGCGAAGATGATTTGAACCAGCATTGAAACATGTGATATCGTTTCTGCCATATCCGGGGTTCACAGGTCTAGGAAACACGAGGTGGAGATGGGGACAGCTCCTCTCACTATCACCCCTAGTGACCCACTGGCAGAATTTTGCTTCCTGTTTTTTGACCCCAAGTTCTACTGACATGGATGTTTTAGGCTCCAGAGGAAGGAGTGCTTTAGTAGGCAGGGCAAACATTCCATCAAAGCGGAAGCTAAGACTTCCTCCTGGCCACTCTGGTCTCCGGATGCCTTTGAGTTAACACAGTCTAGGAGGAGGGACTGATCCAGATGACTAAGGGAAATGAGCTGCCTCTCCACATCTGGGATGCAGGAAGTCCTTTGGACATCCAGCGGTACTACCATGTCCTGTTATTAAGATCAATGGGAAAGCGTAACAGTCCAACCCAGTCAGGATGATAAATGGCCCAAACCCTCTACAAATGAAAGGATGGGTCACCCACCTTGCCAGGTAAAGCCCCAACACCTACTGAGGTGTTTGCTGAGGGTGGAGGAAATACAGAATGGATAGTAGGAAAAAGTAATTATAAATACCAGCTAAGGCCATGTGACCAGTTCCAAAAATGAAGGTTGTAATTGACGTTAGTGTCTCTGTTCTATTTTGTTAAGGATATGCTTGTCATATATACACGCATATTAAGCAGATACTTGCATTTTCTTTCCTGTATTTATCATGCAATGTAACAGCAATTAAGATAATATCAGGGAGTTAAGTATTGTAAACCTATATTGTTATATTTAAGTTCTGGGACACTAAAAGTCTATGCATTTCTTGAGAGATTTTACCACCTATTCTGAAGGATGTGTTTGTGGTTATGTGTGGGAGAGTTGTATCATGTCGGGGAGGGGTATAATTTTGTTGTTGTTGTTGTTTTCATGTGGAAATTAAGCATGACATAAGGAAATGTTATAGGGTATCAAGCTGGCAAGGGGTGGGCTCATGAGATTGTTAACTTGACTAAGAACTGGAAGAAACTAAGATAAACTGATAGGCACACTTGGAAGGGGTTTTCTTTTTTATTTAAAAAATTTGTTTTCCATTTTCCATACCAATCCCAGTTCTCCCTCCTCTCCTCCCCCCCATGCCACATCTACTCCTCAGAGGGGGTAAGGCCTTCTTAGGGGGAGTTGACAAAGTCTGGCATACCAAGCTGAGGCAGGACCAAGCTCCTGCCCCCTGTATCAAGGCTGAGCAAGGTATCCCACCACAGGGAATGGGCTCCAAAAAGCCCGTTCATGCCCCTGGGATAGGTCTTGATGCAGTCTCCCTCCCCCACTCCCAGATCAAGTCACATAACTGGCACCCACATTCAGAGGGTCTAGTTCGGTCCCATGGAGGTTCCCCAGATGTCAGTTTATAGTTCACGAGCTCCTGCTAGCTCGGGTCAGCTGCTGTCTCTGTGGTTTCCCCATCATAGTCTTGACCCCCCCCCTGCTCATATGATCCCTCCTCCCTCTCTTCAACTGAACTCCAGGAGCTCAGCCCCGTGCTTGGCTGTGGGTCCCTGCATCTGTTTCCATCAGTTACTGGATGTAGGATCTATGATGACAGGAGAAGGCCCATTCAGATGCCCTCCTCACTATTGCTAGGAGTCTTAGCTAGGTCATCCTTGTGGAGTCCTGAGAGTTTTCCTAGCACCGGGTTTCGCTCCTTCTATCAAGATATCTCTTTCATTGCTCTCTCCGTCTGCACCTCCCCCGACTCGCTCTTCTTGCTCCCTCATGTTCCTGTCCCCCATCCCCTCCCATCTCCCCCCCTCCCAGTTTACTCAGGAGATCTAACTATTTTCTCATCCCGGGGCCCTCCATGTGTGTGTAAGGGGGTTTCTTGACCAAGTTATTTGAAGTAGGAATACCCATATTAAATGTGGGCAGCATCTCCCAGGGACAACCCAGAGCCGTGGAGTCTCTCTGGACTGCCAGCCACCCTGTCGCCTGTCACTGCTCCACTCATTGTCAGACAGCTTCTCCAGACCTCCATTGTGGTCCAAGAAACCCTCCAGACCTCCAGGATCAGGGAACTGCTGAAGCCTCCAGCCTTACGGACCGATGGATCCCAGGTTCTCACCTCCTCAATAGGAAGATAGTCATTGTTTGCCTACCCAGTCCAAATCCTGTCAGCTTCCCTAGCAAGTCCCCTTTAATATATATCCATTCTATCCGTTCCGTTCTTCTAGAGAATCCTGGCTGATACACCGTCTAAATCCCACAAAGCTTTAGGAATCAGCTCTGGCACAGGTCCTCCCCTGTCCCGCAGGGCCACACTCATGGCCCATTTCTCTGGCCTTTTAGGATGCAATCTTTTCACTTATCTTGGCATAACACAGTGGTTAAGAGTGGATCCAGGCTCCACTAGCGCTAGCTGGGATGTGTTAAGCAAGTTAAGTAAACTCCTGTACCTTGCTTACTTGTGCACAGTGTAAGCGGAGATGTTCTTTCGTTTTCCAGTGGCCCAGACCCGAATAATCACACAGAAACTCTATTAATTACAACACTGTTTGACCAAAGGCTCAGGCATATTTCTAGCTAGCTCTTACATCTTAAATGAACCTGTTTCTATTATTTTATATTTTACCACGAGGCTCGTGGTTTGTTACCTTATATATTGCCTCTTAGACGGCTTCACGGCATCTCCCTGACTCTGCCTTCTTTTCTCCTCTATCTCTACTTGGATTTCCCGCCTTGCCATATTCTGTCCTGCCATAGGCCAAAGCAGCTTCTTTATTAACCAACAGTAATAAAACATATTCATAGCCTACAGAGGGGAATCCCACATCACAGTGGAAATGATAGTCCTGTCTACTTCAAAGAGCATCTGGGAGGTTTGGGAGTCATCCATATGTAAATAATTTGGAGTAGTGCCTGGGACACAGAAAGTTCTCCATGTCTAACACTTACGTGTTCCTATATTAATAACTTCAGTCAAGTACTCACAGACACATACATGGAGACGGTCGTACACCAGCAGCTTGGATCACTTTAAGCTGGATAAGCACAGTCAGTATTTTCATAATTTGTGGCCGATTTCAGATAATGCCTTTGCTTTTGCCCTCTCCCAGTGTGCACAGGGCTCCCTTGGCATGTGCACTAGATTGATTGTGCCCGCTCATTGTATGTACCAGGGCTCTTCATTTCCAGCAATAGAGCAGACTCCAGATAGCACAAGCGAGGGGAAAAGAGCCAGAAGGAAGCCTTTAACATCACCGATTGGAGGGACAGTCTAGAGATGGAGGCTAGGACACAGCACCCCCCAGAGTCTAGGTGACATGGTGTTCTCATTGCCAAGCTAGAATGACTGCCATTTGGGCCATTGCTTTTTTCCAGATTTTGTCCTCAACAGCATATACCCTAGACATGTAAGCTATGCCCGACATCCCAGTTCATGGAAGGTTTCCTTCCTCATCACCCTCATTTTTGCTGCCAAGAACTTCAAGCTCATGAGGTGGGCAAGATGTAAGCTCTGCAGCAGCTTCTGTCACCTTTAAAAATAAACAGTTTCATGTCCTGGGCAGAGGCACGGCAGGGGTCTGCAGTTGATCAGGGCAGGAGAACAGTGCTCATTCGTGCATATTCTAAGCCAAAAGTTCAAAGGAAAAGGAGGCCGGGTTGGCGCTGACCTTAGCCTGGAGACTGTAAAGCTCGCCCACTCTCTCTAGCATCAGTACACAGTACACCTACACAGTGGAGGCCACGGGAATGCACAAGCAGCATGGTCAGTGCCACGATGGATGGTTGTTCAGTTCAGTCCCTTTCTTTGGGTGTCCCCACTCCTCAGGGGTGAGTCCTCAGCATGGTTGTTACTGTGTGACCTGCCTTGCTGGCAGCGGGCTCAAGGGAAAGTCTGCAAATCACAGGTCTCGGGCTTCCTTGGTCCCTGATTCTCCCGAGAATCTGTACTTTGTCCTACCATTTAAAATAAGCTCTTCCCAACCTTCTCTCTGCTTAAACAGAACTGAGCAGAACAGACGGGCTGCCTTAGAGGGTTGAGGTGAAGAGGTGACAATGGCAATACCCGGGGTTCAACATAACCTCTCCTGAGCTCACTAGAGGCGTCTGTCCAGAAGAACGCCCCACTGTCTGCCCTTTCTCTGCCGAGGATGATGACATTTTGACCAGTCACTCGTTTCTCTGAATGAAACTCTGCAGTGGCTTTTCCACTGGCTTAGATTGAGCTGCGATTTAAACAGTGGCTGACGTGGTAAAGACTTCTAAGTTCTGGAGGTTGAAATATGAGGTCAGGATGCCAGCAGGGTTGCGTCTTGGTGACTATAAACACTTTTTCTGGTTTACAGTTGTCTTTGTGCTGTGCCCTCACAGGATGGAAAGCATAGGGTAAAACTTCCTGGACTTCAAATCCCAGCAATCCCCATCCTGGAAAATTCCATGTCCCCCAAGGAACTCTATATAAAACCTTTGCTGCTTCTTAACCTCTTGTGTTCTCCCCAATAAATCTCGAATGAGGTTTGCTGTGCTGTGTGACTTTGTAGTATTCCTTGGCTCCCAAATGCCAGGACAGCGTTCCCTTCAGAGATGGAACACTGGCATTGGGGACACCTTTCCCCTCAGGGCTGTAACACTTGCAGAAAGAGCTACCCAGCATCCTGGCATTCTTCCTAAGGTGCATCCTGGGGCTTTGCTCTAATGACCCCATTTGCCTCCCAAAGGCCATATCTGAAGATTGCACTGGGATAAAGCCTTCAATATGAACTTTAGGGTAAAACAAACATTTTACTACTGCATCAATTCTTGATATAAAACCTAAAATGGCTGGAAATAGAGGCATATTCCAGTAATTCCAGCACTTGGAAAACAGAGATGCAAATGGATCAGGAGTTCAGACATTCTCAGCTGCACAGCAAGTTCGAGATCAGCCTGGGCAAGGTGAGGCCTTTAAAAAAATGGGGGAGGGGGAGCATGGGGGAAATTACTCAGCAGGTAATACCAACAGCTACGTAAGTCTGACAACCTAAATTCAGTTATTGGAAACCATGCTTCAACCTCATTTGATCCCCAGAACCCCTGTGAAAAGCTGTATGTGGGGGTGTACAGTATCTGTAACTCAGCACGCCTACACCGGCTTAACCAAGGGAGGATGACTCACTTCCAAAGGCTGTCATCTGACCTGCCTGCATTCATACTCAAACACACATTTTTTTTTTTTTTAATCTAAGATTGTAATTGGTTGGGATGGTGAACATTTGTATCCCCAGCACTCTGGAGACTATAGCAGGAGAATTCCAAGTGTGAGGCCAGTGTGAGCTACAGAAAATAAATATGAATCAGTAAGTCCTTTCAGGCTTACCCCACTTCCTCTTGTAGGATAGTCACACACGCCAGCTCCTGTCTGAAGATATCTTTGTCCCCTGAGTTACATTCTTGGGGAAAGAGTTGCAGAATCACTCTTGTGGGCTCCCCCTTTCTCTGGCCTAGTTAGGTATCCTGGTTCTGGGTTTTTTTTTTTGTTTTTTTTTTTTTGGTTTTTCGAGACAGGGTTTCTCTGTGGCTTTGGAGCCTGTCCTGGAACTAGCTCTGTAGACCAGGCTGGTCTCGAACTCACAGAGATCCGCCTGCCTCTGCCTCCCGAGTGCTGGGATTAAAGGCGTGCGCCACCATCGCCCGGCCTCCTGGTTCTGTTTTAAAGAGCATTTTTGCTCTTTTCCTTTGAGGCCACCAGCAGAGCTTCAACTAGCTGTCCCTTGCTATCTGCAGCGGACTGGTAGTAGGGCTTCCAAGATCCATTAAAGCTCAAGTCTTTCACATAAAATGGTCTAGTATTTGCATGCAATCTATTTATATCATCTGTATATTTAAATAATCTATATAGCTCATAATATCTAATAGAATGGAAACAATGACTACCGTATGTTCTTAAATTTGCGGTAGCTTTTACTACATTTTTTTCTAAATACCTTGGCTTTTTAAGTCTCCCACAGACTTAAAAAGAACCACAGGTACGTGTCACTGTGTCCAGTTTTGTAATAAACGCTCTCAAGGCCTGCAGGCACAGACGGCTGACTATACACTCTACTGGTGCTGTGCTGTGTCCATCTACTGCGTGAGTCTCTCATTTCCTTATGGGTGGAGCCTGTCTCCACTTTGCTTTCTGCTGTAAGCCCCACAGACTACCACACAAATCGTGGGTACCTGAGTATCTGATGAGAGAGAGTGAATGAACAAGTAACTGACACGAGCCTGAACAACCGAGAGAACTTGTCCATGTATGGGAGTCGGGAAGATGGAATGAGATACATTTAAAGAAAAGGACAAGCGACACACTTGATTGACAGGTGGTGGGGAGATAATGCCTGACTGGCCAGACACGGGACCTGACTCAAGAGCCAGTCGAAGACAAGTTGTTTTCAAATCTGAGTCAGTAATGGTTAGGTCTGTAGAGATAAACCTTGGTTTTAGACAGTGGTGGAAGACCATAAGGAGACATCTGAAGAATCACGCGCAGTGTCCCGTGGGGTATACCTGTCATCCTAGCACGAGGAAGGCAGAGGCAAGAGGATTTCAAGTTTGGGGCCAGACTGAGATACATGGAGAGACCCTGTCTTTAAAAACCAACAATAGCAATAATGAAACAACTAACAACAAAGTAACGTGGTAGCTTTCAGACATGGCTGCTTTCAGCAGATACACAATACCCTTCCACAGTCGTCAAAGCAGGTACATAAAAGGCAAGATTTAATTTCCTTAGTTTATTAGATGACCATGAATGGTTAGGATGTGCACACATTACAGCAGGTGAAAATCCAGTTCAAAACACAAGCTGTACACAAACGGATGTTTTTATTCCGACTCTCGCTCCCTTTCTGTTAGTTTGGTTGAGGAAGCTGGTAAGAGCCCAAGTGCAGAGGCTGGGCTTCCACAACCGAGTGCCTCGGAGCTTGTCTCCAGCTCAGGAGCAAATGCTTCCCTTTGTACAGAGGGTGCTCCCCTCCCACCTCGCTCTTCAGTGTGTTCAGAATCCGCGCAGTGGGGACTCTCTCATACAGCTACGTGACAAAGTGCTTTTGTAGCCTCCCGTCTCCCCCACTCCCAAATAAATAAACGTGTGTACTTGGACGGTAACGACAGCACAGAATCAGGAGCACTAAGAGACGTGATCCAGAGGAACGGGCTGGGGACGTGGGGACACTGAGGTCAGCTGGAACCCGTGTGGATGTGAAGCCTGGGCGGCAGTGGTGACCTGAAGTGAGCAGCTGAACGGGAAGTCAGCCACAAACTGGAACTGGAGCCAGAGTCTGAATCCGAGGGCTGACTTGGTGACACTTGAGTTTGAAGGGATCATTCCTAAATCTCCTTAAGGAAGGGAGATTCCTGATCAGCCCTTCGAAACAGTCTCGGCTTTCTGTCTCAACTGAGCCAACAGTCCGAGTCACCCAGCCCAGTGCTGCTGTCAGTTCCCATGTGAGGCAGAGGAACGGTGCCACGGCCCAGTTCTGCCATGTGCTTCTTGCTCTGCTAGAGCTGTGTGGCTGTCACGTCAACATCCCTTCTGTCTCTCTGGGAGACCCCTTGTTCCCTTGAGCGCAGGACCTGTCAGCTTCTACCAACCATGTGCAAATTTATTTGAGTTCCTGGGCCAGTGCCTGGGCCAGTTATCTCACTAGCAACCAATACAGGAAGACAGGTTCACGGAAGAAGTCAGTTCTAGAACAAAAGCACTGTGGACAGCAGCTCCCAGAACACCGGGCTCTGAGATGCAACCCTGGCCAGTGTTCACAGAAGTCAGATGCTGCGGCAGTTCAAACACCCAACAGATGTGTCTGGCCTAGTCTAGAAAACCCCAGGGAAAGCACATTAAGTGATGGGGGAGGAGTGTATTAAATTCAGTAACATGAAATAGATGGTCCAACATATATTACCGAGGAGTTAAGTGCATAAACGGCATAAAGGCTCCTGTTACTCTGAGCAAACAGAAACATTCACACACTGTCGAGTTCTCTAAAGCTACTAAGTGAGAAAAGAAACTAAGGCAAGAGATGAGCCAGAGGGAGGGCCCAGCTCTGCTGGGGGGAGGGGGCGGAGAGTACAGTGGGGTCATGCCTCTGCTTAGAACCATACAGAGCAGTAAGGGACCCACATTAGGATGGTGGGTGGGGTTTTTATCCTTGCCTGAGCTGGAAACACACCTGCACTCAAGCTGATTACTGACAGCCCGAACACCCAAGAGGCGCCCATTAACCTGTATCCCAATAAAGGCTCCTTAGGCACCCACTGCAGCCTCACTTATGCGTGTGGTGCTGGCTACGAACAGGCCTGGCCTAAGGTTCAGTTCTGCTCTTTGCTTCAAGCCCAGCAGAGTACACAAGCCAGCTTGTGTACACCTGTGCCTGGAACACCTGAAACAGGGAAGTCATGCTTGCCTCCTTGAGGTCTCTAAGGATTCTGGGGCAATAATGTTCTTACCCGACCCCCAAATGCCTAAGTCAGTCGGACAGAATGCCCGCCACGTAGCCCATTCTCTCCCATGCCTCAGGGCACAGTCTTGTTCTCTTTCAGGACCGGGACAGGGAAACTCCATTCTCCTGTTTCAGCCAAGGAGAAGAGCATCGGCTGAGAAGGGCCTGGCTCAGGAGCTAGGGTGCTAAGTCAGAGTGGGAATGATCCTGGAGCTGCGGCTGTAACCAGATCTGGGCCTCGTAGAACAGGCCAAGCATGTCAGAAGAACTGGGTCTTGCTGTCCATTCCCCTGACAAGAGGCACTCCAAGGGGCAGTTCTGACGGAAATGCCCAGTGCTCACAGATATCTGTCACCACAGACTGGACCCACCAACCAATAAAGGTGCCCTACACCTGGACAGCAGACAAGTCATAAAAAAATGACAATATATTTTTTAAAGGCCTCACCACCTTTCTTGGAGGCATGGCTCAGTTCTATATCGTTTGACCCTAGGCAGCCCCTCAGACAAAGGGTCAGGTGCATTCCTCAAGTGGTCTCCAGGACAGTGGCCTCTAGAGCCAAGGCTTCTGTGGGTTCCTCCTCATAGTCAGACAGGTAGGACTCCAGGCTCTGCTTGGCTAGCAACTCCCGCCGGGCCTGCAGCCGCTCACACCGGGGGCAGCTTCCAGACTTGAAGCAAGCTTTGTGGTAACACGCTTTACACTCTATTAGGGTGGAAAGAGAAAGAGAAGAAAATAATTTGTATTCTCCCAGGTTGGAAACAAGCCAGCCCCTCAGCCACTTCTCCCATAGCTCGTGCTCTGGGGGTGGCAGTGTGTGGGGTGACTCCTACCATCCTCCTGCTAACAGAGGACACGCAGGGAACACATCACTTTGTGTCCAGCCTTGCTCGTCTCAATGCTAGCTAGCATCGTCCTCACCTTCACAGGTCCTGCACTTCTGGAGCTCAAAAGGAAAGATGACATCATCCTCATTCTGGCAGAACTCACAGATGAAGCCTTTGGCTTGGCACAGCTATGGAGGAGAGTAACGGTAACAAGGTGAGGGACTGGCCCAGAAAGGAGGCCTTGGTGAGGGGAAGGGTAGAGCCTGGGGCTGGACCTGTGACTATGAGAGCCAGATCAGGGCTGGGTACCATCACACAAAACTTAAGGTAAGAGCAAGAGTGTTTCCCCAAAATAATAGCCTCTAGTCAGGTTACAGGGCAGTCTACTCACCTTTCTGCCCTCCCCCACACCCCCACACCCCCACAGGACCACAGACTGGGCGGCGGAGATGGGTAGATCTAAAAGCATCATTCTGACTTTCTAGCTTTGTTGATCTTATCATGAATGGTAATAACTTACATTTGTAAACAGAATTTGCAAAAAGGCCATCAAATAGGCTGCTTCATTAAACCACAGAAGCTCAAGAGGGAAGAATTAGGTCTCATCTAAGTATTACCTTCATCTCAGAAAGAACAACACTGAGGCTTTACACAGAGAACAGACTGTTTTGAGCTGTGACTGAGAACAGGTCTAGATTCTGGCCAGAGTCCTCCACGAGCGTGGGATCCTTCACTGAGCGCTGCCCAGTCTCGCTCGGGCAACACCAGCATAGACTCTGTCCTAGCTCTTTCTGTATTGTTTTCCTTGAGATGGGATCTTGCTATGCGGCCCAGGCTGACTTTGAACTCACAGCCCTCCTGCTTCAGTGCCCCAGAACTACTTCCTCTAACCCCAGGTCCTTCAGAAGATCCTGCCACTCACTCACTAGGCCAGCAGCAAGCTCTCTGGTTTCTTCCAGTGTCAACTGGCCACATCAAGTTTCTGGAGCTAAATGTCAAGACCCTGGCCCACCACTAAGCCCCATGCAAGGGCTCAGCTGCATGGTAGAACACGGCTCCTCACCATACATCTCTCTACGTGTGCAACTCCTGCTCTGGTGAGCTCAGCCAGCCGGGGCCCCAGTTCCCCCTTCTTGGTCGCAGACAGGTCATTCAGTGAGTACAGGTGGAGATCCTCTGTCAGGTGGCCGGGAACCACGTCAAAGGAATCCAAAAGCCTACAGGAAATGAGAGGATGTAGGAGAGCTTGGGAGTAATCCTTTCATGTGGCACACGACAGTACAAAAGTCCTCACTCGGCAGGGGAGAAGCTCATGGGGCTGGTGACACCCTAGGCCACCCCAGCTTCCTCATACCATTCCCTGGAGGACAGAAGCATTTTATTTCTCAACCCTGTAGAGTGAGCTTGGGAAGTGGCATCTGGCCCTGGACAGATGGTCCTTCTCCCAGAGGACACAGATCTAATTACCGCCACGGCTTCCCATTTACTATTTCAGGCATTTCTGCAAACCCTTCCTGCTAGGACATGCTCCTCTCAGAGACAGGACACCAGAGGACTCTGGCCTCCACGACACTTACTCTTTGGCCAGCCGGCAGGTCTTAAACATGTTCTTCATGTGGTACAGCTGAACCCGCAGCAGCTAAAGACAAGTCATTGGGTTGAGAAGGAGAGAGAAGGGGCTGTTAGAAGGGCCGGGAGGTGCCTTCACGTTCTGCATGGAGCAGCCAGGGTTTGGAGGGCCCTCACACCTCTCAGTCAACAGCTTCAACTTCAACAACTCACTCAAGTGATCTCTGGCCAGGGAAGGCCCTTCTGCCAGGTCAGTGTGCTCATTCAGACACACTGGCAGCTGCTGGGACTCTGGGATCCAAACTCCCACTCCTGTGCTCGGGGAGTGTAGGAACTGTTTTTGCTTTCAAGTGCTATCTACAGCCTCAGAGCTGCTGGGAGGTTTAAGACTCTGGCAAGATGAGTCCCCGGGACTGTAGACGGGCAGCTCGGTGGTAGAGGGTTTGCTAGTACTATGGGTATTAGTGCAGGCTCCAGGCCCAGCCAGGGAAATCAGACCGAATGGTGACGGGTGGTGACCTAAGGGGGTTGCACCAGCACAGACAGAGCTAGGAGAGGAGGAGCAGGGATCTGTGAGGTGGCCTGTGCAGGCATCTTACCCGGACTTGATTGAGCAGCTTGACCTTCCTGTAGAGGGCGCTATTGATGTCCTGCACATTGAAGAGAGGATCATTCCAGATCTTGATGAGCAGGTCCTTGGAAAAGTTGCTGATGTAGTATTTGCTGAAGTCCCATTTGCGCAGGATCCGGCTGGGGACGACCATCTGGGCGTTCTCGTGGCAGCACTGACAGAAGTACTTGCCCAGGTACTCACAGTACCGCAGCCGCTTGATATAATCTAGGAAAGCCAGAATGCCAAAGGCTAGATGCTTCTGCACCCAGAAGCTGGCAGCTCTTCAAATGGCAGGCAGGGAGGGCAAAGCGGCTTCTAGCAGCTTTTGTGTGAATTTTCTAAAACTGGGGAAAACCCCCTGCATAATGAGGTCCATGGCTGTTGCATCCTATCCTGGAGGCCACCAAAGAATCCAAACCTGCCAGAAGTGTTGAGACTCAGTCTCTGAGAACCTCGCTATAATGAGTCGGTTTCTCCAGGAAGTGGTTCTGCTGGTGTACTGCTCCCCCAGCTAGTTCCCCACAACTGCCAACCCCTGCCTCAGCCCCCCTCCTGCTCAGGCCCTTCTTTCCTTCTCCCCATATCTGCTCTATCACCTCCTCTAGGTAAGGACAGAGCTTTACCGGGGTCAGTCCGGATGCCACAGCCTGCACAGCGGTAATTCTGCTTGGCTACAGCGATCTTCCTCCTACAGAAAGGGAAGGAGAGGGGATTGGAAGATGGAGAGCCGAAAATTCCCCAGCTTCCTGTTAGAGTTGGACAAAACTCCATCTACGGGGAGGTCTATGAGGTCAGGAGTTATAGCGGTGGACCACGGCAGTGATCAAGTGATTATCCTCAACAGGAACCACGTTTCTGTGTAAATGCAAGGCGTAAGGAATAATGACCTGGAAAGAACAATGGGGAAGGAAAGCATTTATCTTAAAAAGAGGAGAAAGCCTAGTAAGTCCATCAACTACTGGGAGACAGTTTGGAAATGCTGATTTAAAAGACTGGGGTGGTGTCCAGTTAGGCATGGGAAAGAATTAAAGGACTAAAAGAACAAAACAAAACAGAAAAGAACAAAACAGAATCCCCTTTCTATGCTTTTAAATACACAGAACTGTGTGGAAAGTACAACCAAAGGCAGAACCGAGAGGCAAGACCATAACTCTACTCACGTTGGAGCTGGATGAACATTAAAGATGATCTGAGGCCGAGGTGGAGCCCACTCCAGGTTGCCACGGACACGGATACGCAGCTTGTAGATGTCCGCATGCTGCCCGTCATCCGGTGAGATGGGCAGTGAGTCGGGAATGGGCAGGAGCTGCAGGACGAAAGTGCGGGTGAGCTGGCTGGACAATTCAGAGGGCACAGATGCTGGGTCCCTCCGTCCACGACAGAAGCAGAAACCACGAAGCAAATTTCAGAATCACTACAGGCTGATCTTCAAGGAACCCTGCTTTCAAAATAATCTAGTAGGTACTAGGCTCCTAGAAACAAGGACCTTGAGTTCCAAGAAGCAAACAGAAACATCATCCTGGGTGCTGGCACCCATCGCCAATGCTACCCCGCCTCTTCCCAGGGCCTATGCTAGTGTGCCTCATGCCCTAAGAGGTTCAGCTGCAGGGTTTGAACAATTCACTTTCACATCATGCCTTAAAGTTAGCCACAAAACAAGAGATTTTCTTCTGCGGAAGGGGAAACTGCTAGGGAAACCCAGGCCGGCAAGCACTCTCTCATTCACTCACTCTGCGCTTTAACAAATGCTGCCCAGGAACAAGGACAGATGCACAGGCTCGTTCTCGACTAGGGCCGCGTGAGAGAGGAAAACAGGACCTGAAGGTTCATAGGCTCCTGGGCAGGGGAGAGTGGGAAGAGCCTACCTTCTGTGGGGCATCGTGCTCTGGAACTAGCCACTCCAGCTCGGAGGCAGCTGGAAGCTGCATGCCCTCGAACTGCTTCAGAAGCCCCATGGCCACTGCCTCAGCAGATGTGGAGTGCAGGAAGCAATGGGAGCTGGGAAGGAGAGAACCAAGGAGAACTGAGTCACCAAGTCAGGAAGATCGGTTTCCTGTCGGGACCATGTGCCTGAACTTTACAGCTGAGGGAACACTTGCTGCACCCGGACTGTTCAGTTTCTTTACTCAGTGCCAGACACACGTGCACTGTGGAATGAATACGGTTGTTCTTAATCATCCTGAGTCTATATACAAGTCCCTATCTCACCTACCACCATTGAGTGGTACTGCAGTTAAGAGTTCTGTATTTTCCTTTCCTAAAGTTCAATTTCTTTAATTGCAAAATGAAAAGTATGCTTGTTCATAAAATAAATCAGTAAAACTGCTATTGCGCCTCTCAGAGATGAGGTCTTTCTCCCCTTGAATTGCCACCATCTGGCAGGGCCATCACTTGAACCTTGCCTGTTGGTGAAATGGGATGGCTTTCTCTGTGCCCTTTCTTAACCACGGGCCATGTTCTGGCTTTGTTTCTCCATGCATCCCAAAGGTTATTAAAATAAAGAAATACTCACAAGTTCTGGGAGATGGATGATTTGCCATTGGAGACTGCACTCCGCCTGATGTCAGCATCTGCATGGAAAACAGAGATCAGAGGAGCAGGAACTGGGAGAGGAAGAGAAGCTAAGGGAACCGTCACAGGGTGCTGCAGCTAAGCACTAAGGTGGCAGCTAGGAGCTACATTCTATGCAGCACATGGAACAGTGAGGCTCTATGCACTACTCAGAGTCCATCTCCATCTACATCACAACCAGGCTGAATTAGTGACGTCATGCAGAGCACTGAGAAGGTCAAAGTGGTTATGTGTGTGGGGGGGGAACAAACTTGGGTTTGGTGTAAACAGTGAGCGAAAGAGAGAGAGATCTGCAGGCACATGGGGGCACACTCACTACAGGCACATGGGGACACACTACAGACACAAATACAATGATGATTAAATCTCCCTCTTGAGTGAATCTCAAGCTCTCTTAAATGATATCCTCCCAAAAGTGGTGTGGTAGGTAGCTTGTGCTTATAATTCCAGAACTGGAGAGGCTGAGGCAGGAGGATCATGTGTTGAAAGCACCTAAAATAAGGGCTCTATCTTTTTTTTTTTTTTTTAACAAAATAATTATCAACCAACACAAGATTTGGATCATCAAGGTTACCTATTAAATGTCTGTGTCTCACTGCTCACCATTACCCCTGATGTTAGATGCTTTCTCTATGTTTAGAATAAAGCTTCATGGAAAGATTTTACTCCTGTCTGGTGGCTCAGGGAGGAAAAGAACTTCTCCATGGCTCGAGACTCCCTGGAGAAGCCTGGTAACCAACTTTCCACAGGACCTGTCACACATGTCAACATGATCATTATATAGTAATCTCATGTGTAATTACAAAAAAATGAGCAAAGTTCTAAAGACAGACCCGAGCCCCCAGAGACCCCACTGGCCCAAATCCTATAGAAGTCTTATTCTAGGACACGTCAGGCCCTAACCAAGTCATAAAAAGGCCATCTTGATAGTCTCATTTCTTGCTTTCTTTGACGGGCAGCGAGAGGACCTTTTCTCCTTAATTAATCCAGACAATGACTAGTACTGTGTCTGAGCCCCTCGGCAGAGCGCTAGGCTTACATGATGTCACTCTGCACTTGGCCACGGCTAGCTCAATTGTGCCTTATGCTTTAACTGCGCATAGATTCTTTTGTTTGTACAACCAGATTACAAAACATCTCTGTGAGGAAATGAGATTATGTCTAATTCACTGAGCTTTACAACATTTAATACTTATTTCTGGATACAAGTCTAATTAGAATAATACTGTTCACAAACAATGGCTTCAAAGCTTCATGCAGCTTTGATGTGCTACTTGTTTGGGGCAGTGCTGGAGAGCAAACCCAGGGCCCGACATGACAGGCAAGCACTCTGACACTGAGCTACATCCCAGCTCATTTGCTTTAAAAGCATACAAAAACAAGACATCGGCCCTTTTTTCCCCCTTGTAACTGCAAAAAGACCATTTTATTTGACAAAAAGGTGCTCATTTCTGTCATATTTTCTGTTTGAACTTCAGTCACCCAAATCATACAGATCCAAAAAGCATGTCAGCTGTCTAGTCTACTGCCACCAGTATTGATGGGGAAGAGGGGGAAAATGTCTGGGCAACAGCAGCCAGACCTTTACACAACTGTTTGGTTTACACCATTGACTTGGGGGTCATAAATCCTGCTAGGGCTGAACATGAATCTTGTCTTGTCTGATGGGAGAGAGTCTTCTGTTTTGTGTTAATTTCATTGGTTAAATAAAGAGACTGACTTGGCCCTTTGATAGGACAGAAAATTAGGTAGGCGGAGAAAAGAGAACAAAATGCTGGGAGAAAGAAAGCAGAGTCAGACAGTCGCCATGATTCTCCCACCCAACACAGATGCAGGTTAAGATCTTCCCTGGTAAGCCACCTCGTGGGCTACACAGATTATTAGAAATGTGTTAATCAAAGATGTGAATTAGCCAATAAGAGGCTAAAACTAATGGGACAAGCAATGTTTAAAAAAATACAGTTTCCGTGTAATTATTTCGGGGCATAAGCTAGCCATGCAGGCGGCCGGGCACCAGGAACACAGCCCGCCACTCCTCCTCACTACACTTGTCAAACAGCAGTCAGGATGTTCTCCATAGAAAGGGTTTTCAGAGTAGTTCCAGAATGATTAACTGACTAAAAGCAATTCAAGTTTTTGCAAATTTCATCCTGCTTGGGATAGGGAAAAATGAAAGAAAATCCTCGACAGACATCCTTGAATAAGGAACTAACCAATTTTGATACCGTAGGGCCAGGCTATAAAAGAAAGTGTTACAGGGCTGGCGAGATGGCTCAGCGGTTAAGAGCACTGCCTGCTCTTCCAAAGGTCCTGAGTTCAATACCCAGCAACCACATGGTGGCTCACAACCACCTGTAATGAGGTCTGGTGCCCCCTTCTGGCCTGCAGGCACACACATAGACAGAATATAGTATACAAAATAAATAATTTTTTTTTTAAAAAAAAGAAAGTGTTACATACTGTTGATATCGGTTGCTACAGAAACCATTATTATTTCTGTCAGTGGTAGTCAATGTATAAGACAGTGGACCCCTGAAACCCTATCCTGAGGTGACAGGATCTCAGACACAGTAGCCACCTCAGTCTGTGTAAGTAAATTCTATGATCTATGATAGCCACACAAAATCACCTAGGGATACATTTCTCAGAATGTAACTTTATAGTTAAGCAGAGCATTTCATATTCAAATAAGGAAGTCTTTTTTAATCTTTATTCTCTTTTGTTTAGAACCTATAATCAGCTGGATTACCTTGCTTATTATTCTTTTCCATCAGATACATAAAAGGTCAGAGGAGGTTACGTGGCAGGTGCTTTTTAGCCGATCATAAATACTGCAAGAGCGTGGAGAACCTACCCCAGCGCAGAGGGTTGAGGCAGTGCTGATATCAAACTGGATATGGCACCCTACACCGATCAAACATCTTCACTTTACTGTGCCTGCGGGGTGTCCTGCTGACCCTAGTTAGTTCAGGCAGATGACTAAGTTGACATGGATGGACCACTGGTTGAACACAGTGATATAACCACACCAAGCTCAAAAATAGCTAAGGAAAGCATTCTGTAGAGAACAGAAAGCAGCCTGTACCTTCCTAGTGGAGTTTAGCATAACTATAAAATGTCTTCTTAATCTTTTGAACAAAAACAAATATATTTAAAACAAATATATTTTTCCAAGAGAATTTATCTGAAGTGCTTTTGAGGCTTTCCATAGATAAAGTAATTATTATTGATGGAGGAAAGTTATAAAATATAAACACAGGGGTTGGCAAAATGGCTCTGGAGGTAAAGGTGCCTGCTGCCAGCCATGAGGACTTGAGTTCAAGCCCCAGGACCCACATGGTTGCCCTCACACCCAGAGCAAACTAAAACGTTAAAAACAGACAAGAAAACGATGTCACATGAGGGGAAGGTGCCCTACTAGGTGGCTGGACTGATCATGAAGAACCGGCTACACTTCTGGTTTTAGCAAAATCTACACATTTTTAAACAAAGCAAGTGAAACTTAGGGAGTTAGCTTAGGGATTTCCTAGCTGTACTGACAATGGTTTCCACTCACTTTCCATTAGCAGATAAAACAATCTCCAGCACAGCTGGGGATCCAATGCCAGTGCACTTTCTGTGACCATTAACTCAAAGAGGAAGACTGTAAAGTAGAGAACTACATTATTGTTAAAACGGATTTTAAAAGAGTAGGAGGAGGAGCAATTGGTTACCTTGATCTTTTCCCAGTTAGAGTTACTGTACTATTGCTGTCATGGAACACCATGAGAAAAGCGACTTGGGGAGGACAGGGTTTGTTTGGCTGACATTTCCATATCACTGTTCATCTTCAAAAGAAGTCAGGATATGAACTCAAGCAGAGCAGGAACCTGGAGGCAGGAGCTGATGCAGAGGCCATGGAGGGGTGCCGCTTACTGGCTTGCTCAGCCTGCTTTCTTATAGAACCTAGGGCCACTAGCCCAGGGATGGCACCAACCACAATGGGCTGGGTCCTCCCCTGTCAATCATTAAGAAAATGGCCTACAGCCAGACCTTATGAAGTGTTTTCTCAACTGAGATTCCCTCTTTTCGGATAACTCCAGCTTTTGTCAAGTTGACATTAAAAACAGCCAGCACAAACTCCATGCAGATTTTACTTATCAGAAAATATAGTTCACGAATACCCTTCTTCATATATTATATTAGGTTTCAATTTATTACCTTTGAGCCCAAATCTGCTGTGCTTCCAACAAGTCTCCTGGTCAACTGGCATAAATAAAGCATCACTGGAGGGCACTGGGAGGATGCTGGGGAGAAAGGAGCTTGTCCTGTTCCGGCTGGCTGTGCTCCAACCTAGACTGACAACTCAGCACACTGATACTGCCCAGGGAAGTGTGCCGGCAGCAGAGCCACAGCGGCGCACTTACTGCTTCCTCTCACACACGGTTTCCCACAGCATGTTTTGGAGGGCGGTGTTTAAGTGCCAGCCTTTCCCACAGGCTCTTTGGTAGTCCTGCCCGAGTTCTGAGCAAGGCTTTCCACTGGAGGCTGTTGGCATGGCCTCTCCCTATGGACGGCATCCACAATGTGACTCAAGGCAGCTCTGTGACTTCAGAAGCTCCTCTGCCACCTGGATCTCACCTGGGGAAACAGCCTGGGGCTGCTCTATTGCAGCCCGTGGGAGAGCGGCTGCCACTGCATCCACACTTCCTGTGTTCTCTTCACTCCTTAGGAGTTTCTCTCCCATGATTCAACTGTTATTACAGCTGAAAACTCTTACCATTCAACGTCCCCTATTCAAACGCCCTGCTATTTTCTGTCTCCTACCTGGACCCGAAAGGTGCATATATGCAGAGTGCTTAAAGGTGAGAAGAATCTACAGAGGGAAGAAAGGATGAGGCTACAGCACAAGAGAATGGAAGGGGCGGGGACAAGAAGAACAGAATCTTAAACCCCAAAGTGCAAACACTATCCAGAACCAGAAGTCTATGGAATCAATTTGTCAGGCACCAGATACCAAGCCAATTTGTCAGACACCACATCCAAAATAAATAGGGAGAAAGAAGCAGGGATGAGAGATCATAAATCATATACTGTATGCTCCATTTATATGAAACACCCAGAAAGGGCAAATCCGCAGAGAGCATGCATTAGTGGTCAACTGAGGCTGGGGGTGGTGTGCATAACTGTTCATAACTAATACAGGATCTTACTGCCATCTCTCCAGCCCTTGAACTTAAATTCTTAATTTAACGGTTTCATTCTTAATGTAACATTTATTATTAAAAAACTCGCAAATAAACATGTCTTTAATCCCAGCACTTGGGAAGCAGAGGCAGGTGGATCTCTGTGAATTCGAGGCCAGTTGTCTATAAAGCAAGTTCCAGGACAGCCAGGACTGTCATACAGAGAAACCCTGTCTCAAAAATCCCAAAGCCAACCCCCCCCAAAAAAAATTATAAACAAAAAAATGAAAAACAAAAGAGCAGCCAAACAAAAACTGCAAGTAAGTAAAGCATCAAAGACTAAAATTAACCATTAACCATCTCCACAGTGAATTTCTAGTTAGTAAGCTTTCAAAATCAGCTGAGGAACTTCAAGCTAAATTTTACTCAGTATGAAATACATTTTATGCTCTTATCTACCACCAATACCAAAAAATTCAAGATGGAACTCCTTTTCTAGGCTTGAAGATTCCTTTCGAAACTTTGACTCCATCAGTTACACGACTAGCTAATTTCCATGACTACCTAATCTAAAACTATCTCTCTGAGGGGAAACAACAAGGACTGCTTGAGTCATATGTAAAATAGCATCTGAATACCTGAATTTCTCCTGCCTTGTCTTGTCTAGTGTTTTCCAGTTAGTTCTCTAGCCCATGAAGTTCTCATAACCTTGACAAGTACAAGATCAAACATGTGCAAACGCTGGTGCAAACATTCACATACATGCATGTCGAGGCACATTCGACTTCCAGCATGGCTACCTGAGAACATCGAGGCCATTGACACTGAGAGTCCACTCTTTGACATGTGAGTCAGGTTAGAGCCTTCACTACCATCTGTGTAACAATAATTACAAAGAGGGGCCCTTTAGAAAGGAAGTTGCTGACATGACAATTCCATAGCACACGTCCTTGGGACCATGCTGTGGCTTTTGTGCAGCTTTTAGGAACCCACATGCATGGGCAGGCTTGGAAAACAGTAACTGCTACTTCCCCAAGCCAGTCGAGCCTCACGCACCTCCTAAGAAGAAGCTAAGGGCAATGTTAGGAACAGCTGGTCATTTTTACTGTGAAGTAAGGAGCTGGGCTCTACGGGAGGTTCGTGTGTAGAGGCTGGAGGTGATGGCAAACATCTCAGTCTCCGAGCAGTTCCTCACCACAAAGGATGGCAGGGACCTAGAGACTGAGATCCTGTCCTATGGTGTCTCCTTTAAGGATTTCTGTCCTGAACCAACAGGGAATTTAGTCGATTACAGGTACCCTTGGGGCCCACAACTGAAGCAACAGTTTCCAATAGAAGTGCATTTTGTTGAACTACGATTAGAAAAAAACCACAAACTAAGGGGGGGAGTTTTAAGTTACAATTATTGTCAAGAGTAGAAATCAAATATATTAGGAAGAACAAATAGCAAAGTCCTTAGAGGCCTGGACAAGCTATGTAAAATCTGAATTTCTGAGTGAGAAAGCATTCTGGTTACTCAGGAGATCTCTGAAGACTAAAAAAATAAATCTATTCATTATCATTTTACAGTGTTAAAATGGAATGCATATAGACAATTTAGTTTTGCAGGGAAATCATCTTAGTTTACCAGGGCGAAGAGTTTATTCACCTGAATCACTCTGTTTATTTGCTTGCTAGCTGTTTGTCTTTGTTGGGTCCTGAAGAGATCTATGGTTTGCAGGAACAAGGCTACCATGAAGCACATCACTCAAGCAAGACGTGGCCACTGCCATGTTGGAAGCAGGACAGCTGATCCCAGGCTAGACTCACCGAGACCCTCCCAAGATCGGATCTACTGACTTTCCTTCACACAAACTGGATGGAAGATCATCAGACCCTCACTGAGAGTTCAGCCACCCGTTCACTCTTGCGCCCCCATCTCCCACCTCCGAGTAATGCTGGGGCCAGCTGCATGTGTCTTGGGAGGTGCTAGACCACATAGCAGATGGGAGATGAGCTGAAGGCGGGACTCCAGCTAAGCAGCTCTTGGGAGGCTGTCACTCATGCTGGTCTGATTTTATTATTATTATTGGTGATGCAGCCTGTAAGTAAATCAATAAACTCCCTGACTCACCAGCTTGGACTTGAGACTGTTTCATTGGTCTGCTGTGAGGTCCCCCTCTGAGGTGACTAGTGATGCAAAAGGAACATTACTTGCTTTACAACAAACACCTTATCAGACGGTAGCCCCTCTCCTCACTGCACTGACGCTTCCGACAAGGGGCTGGGGCTCTGCCTTAAGACTGCTAAGACAGAAATTAAAGCTCTGCTTTGTAAACCTATCTGTTTCTCCTTTCTTTTGCTTCTCCCTTAATGATTACTATAAAATTCCTTCTTATATATCTTGGAGCAATTTCAATTGTGTTACGGAGCACAGGGGCACATTCTAATTAAGTGGTTTGGCTCAGCCCAAAGAGCTAGAAGGAGGAAGAGAGTGAGGACCCAAGAGAAAGATAAACACACGAGGACCAAAAATCAGGGTGACTTCTATAGCCAATCGCCTTCTTCCTTTCAAGTCTGCATGACTTTTAATGCGGTTCTGATTCTAGCAAGAGCAGCCATCCCTTACAATAACTAACAATGTACAGAGTGGGTAATAACGAAGATCTCTTTGGGGGTCACTCAGCCGAACACTCCACATTAACAGGACTGTTAGTAATAAGCGCTCCTTTGTAACAGACTGGCAATGCTTACCTTGGATTTCAAACTCGTCAACATCATCAGCAGAGCCAGAGTCTGAGAACTGTGTGGAATCATGTGAACTGAACTGGGAGCTGCTGGACGTGACCCGGAAGCCTGTGATAGTAAAGATCACTGTCACCCCTCTCAATGCCACAGGAATGAGCCCAGACTTGAACTGAGGAGAGGGAACAGAACCAGGGCTGGGACTGACGCTGAAATGGTGCTGGCACTCCTGCTGGCCCATTCTCCTGTGGAGGAGTCCATCCGTGACCCCTGGCCTTAGTGCCTACCCTGGAGTCCCATTTTGGAAGAATGCTGTTTGTGAAGGAGAAAACCTGAGCTCTTAGCAGTGTTTCTAGTCTAGCATGGGGAGAAGAAACAAAACCAAAACAGCAGTGGAGCCCTTGGCTTAGCCACAACACCTCACACAAACGCAGCCCGAGCTTGCCACCCTGTGAAGAGGCAGGCATCCAGATGTTCCCGGGCCTCACTCACTTCCATGCTCAGTCTCCTGGTACGCGGGGAGCAAGTTTCTGGTGCGGATCTGCTGGCGCCGAAGGCGGATCTTCTGCTTCAGTTCCTGGATCTCCCTGTCACTATCCTCTTCCTCTACCTCCTCCTCTTCTAGACACTGGCTCATCATGTTGCATTTCATCAGCTCGATGGCCGCAATCAAGGACTCCGAGATGCTGAAGTGGGCATTCTCCTGGAGGAAGGAGGGCACCGAAGAAGTTGCTTGTTAAAGGACTGGAGTACGGAACACCTTGTGGATGGACAATGCAGGGAAGCAGAGCTCAAGACATGCACTTTCCTCAACGGGGCCACCAGGGGAAATGCACTTGACTGCTCTAAGGAAGGCAGCTAGGCAAACGGCCTGCTCTAGAGTCTTTGCTCTTTTAGCTGGCCATGGCTGTCTCCTCATCTGTTCTATTTTCTACATAAAAATGGAAAGAGAATCTCAGCTAGTCAGTCCACGATCTCCTCAGTGCCAACCATAGCTTCTGCTCAGCCCCATTTCCACTCAACACAATGAAAGGAACTATGAAAAAAGAAAAAACCCCTGTTCAAACTGGAAGCACAGGGCACATGGGTGGGAAAGGAAATGCTTGAAGAAAGCTGTGGTTCACAGACCACCACAGCAGATCATAAAGAGCGTTAGTTCCTTAAAGAGGGTAGATAAAATGGCATCCCTGATACCGAAGTGAGTATTTACACACCAAGAAATCACCTTCACAGACCTGTTGGTGTCTGGCACAAACGTTTCTACCATTATAGGCCACTGAGAAAATGCAGCCAACAGCACGGCACCATTGTGGCACTGAGACCTGCTGCACATGGCCAGCACTGTGGTACCAGACCTGCTGCATGTAGC
>NC_022010.1:42099593-42101538 GCF_000317375.1 Microtus ochrogaster
GCCAGCACCACAATGGCACTGAGACCTGTTGCAAGTGGCCAGCACCACGATGGCACTGAGACCTGCCGCATGTGGCCAGTATTGCTGTGGCACTGAGACCTGTTGCACGTGGCTGGCACCACACTGGCACTGAGACCTGTTGCATGTGGCCTGACTATCTGATGCTCTGCCCAGTGTGTGGACGGAAATACCATTTGCTCTGGAGGCAATGGGACACTTTCAGATCTCCTAGAGAATTTGACTTCTAAGAATGAAACAAAATGAACTGAACAACTTCTAAAGATAAAACTTGATGTTTTATCAGCATCTGTTTTCTTTTTTCATTACCCAGGCCAGGTGTGATGTCCCGCACCTGTAGTCTCAGTCCCCAGAGGGCAGAGACAGGAGAATCCTAAGGTTTGAGGAGTCTAGCCTGGGCTGCACAGTAAAACCCTGCCTCAAAAACAACAAAATGTTTACAGACTGGATCAAGTCTAAGTGTCTAATATTTTTAAGTCCATTGAACACTGCAGGTCTTTTCAGTTGCTGATATACGATTCTCTCTTTGCACTAAGTAAGCTGATGAAACCAGGCAATCATGTTTGAAACAAGGGCTACGAAGCGGGAGAACAAGCCAGGAATTCCAAAGAGACTCTTTTCCCAGAGTCATACACCCATACCCACAGTAGCAAGGTAAGTAAGCCCCACGATAAGAGACTGGTGGACAGATGCTATCATACACATAGTTGAGCCCAGGAACAAATGTAGACCTGGATTCTGGAAGAAGTTTCTATGTGAGGCCACAGAGTCAACAAACAACAATCACGTGGCTAAAATCCAATATTTCTGCATAGGGTAGACCCGGACCAATGACAAGCACAGGCTCCCTGAAGAATTCCCTTGACAGAGCTCTAAGTTCATAGGCACTGCAGTTCATAGGTACTGCTGTGTACTCGGAACCTCACTAAAACAATGGCAGCAGAGACCATCGGGCCGGATCCCCCACTGCACTAGCTCCTCATCTGCCCCTTTGATGCGTTACCTTTTCTAGGTCTGCACAGCTGCCAAAGTCTTGCTCAGAGAGGTAACTGATGAGGGACTGTCCTTCTGATGGTCTTCGAAACATGCCTTCTCCTGAGCACAGGTACTGACCACTCTCTGTGGGAAATGGAGGGCGGATATAAAATTTGAGTTGAAATGAAAACCTGTAACAGCCATGCTCCTTCAGGAAGTCTGAGGATGTTACTACTAAAGGCTCTCCCAAGTCTTCCCAGGGAACGGGGACCAGAAACTGCAAAGAGGACATCGGTCCATCTTCTAAAGGCATTGCTTAGACTCTTAAGAGTCCCAGAGTACCAAACCCCTGGACGGAGAATGACAGAGAAAACAGAGATCCTAGAGACAATCCTTTTACTATCTGAAGTTACAGGAACACTGTCCCTCCTACCCCACTAAAGAGGAAAAGGGATTAGGAAAGGACACGAATGCTTCTGCCTGTAAATGGTTCCCATGTAAAACCTGTCTTCTGAGAACTACGCAAAGATCCACTGTCAAGCCTCTTGTTCATTCAGGCTATGTCACATACAATACAACAGACACACGTGGTAGTGCCCAGAGCATGACAGAAGGGGATCCTAGTCAATGAGGACCACAGGAAGTGAACTCAGAGCTGAAGATGACAGAAGGGTAGGTGAGGGCATACAGGATCCTCCACAGAGTGAGCTGAGCTCCAAAGTCCAGCAGTCACAAGGAGAGAGCAGAGCGAGATGGAAACAAGCAGACTTCAGTCATTGCCTTCCTGGTGCTCGCTCACCATACTCCATGAACAGGGAGCTGGGGGCACTTACTGACTGCACTGCTCTGGCCAGAGCAAGGGAAGGGGCCTCTCAAGGCCCCTTTGTTGTCCAAGGGGAAGAGACAACACCACTGGGGCAATGCAAAGGTGAAAAAAAAAAGTCAAAATGGG
>NC_022010.1:42102840-42111002 GCF_000317375.1 Microtus ochrogaster
ACACACACACACACACACACACACATGAAGCAAGTAATTTTGTGTTCTTGTTGCCCTGGCAGTAGGCTCTGCTCTGTCTACTGAACTAAGGAAACACCAGCAATCACCACGATACCATGGTAAGAAACAACGGAAGAGACTGTTTCAGATGGCACACCACACCACCGGTAACGCCATCACTGTGTTCGACCACACAAGCCACTGGGCTTCTGTACTGAGATCACCGACTCCTACGGGTACCCACTCAACAGACTCAGCATTTCTTCCCACTCACGCAGAATCTGCTTTCTCCCAGTTTTTCCTCTCCTTCTGTTTCTGCAGGTTTTCTTCTTTAATGTTCTCTTTTCCAAGACAACACGTCAGTGACTTCTCCATTTCCAGGAGGCTGTGGTCTCTAGTCCTCCCCGTCACAGCTTTACTAACCCATACCCACACATTAATAACTCCGTCATTACAGCGCCCAGAATAGAACACAAATCTCAGTTTGAAAACCACCATGAGGGAAAAAGCAAAAACAAAGAACAAATCGACTTTACTAGAAAAATGCTCAGTGACGAGTATGGAGTATGCAGATGCACGAGGGAACGAAGACTGCAGGGAAGGAGACAGGGATCTTAGACAGGCAAGCCATGCAAGTGTATCCAAGACCACATAAAAGGAATAAAACACATTCTGGTGTGAAGTCAAGAAAAATAAAGTTATCCACAGCAAGCCTTCAGGTAAGGAACACCCTGCTACTGACCCATCATGAGGCCTTAGATGGACAGCAGGCCTCATGTTTACCCTTGTGTAAAGGAGAATTGCTTTAGCTTGACTATGGCTTCCAGAAGCTGTTGGTAGAATGAACAAAGCATGTGGAAGCATGTTTGGGGCACAGCACGTAGTGTCCTGCTACAGATGGATCCCACACTGCAAAAGGATTAAAACTTGCCAGACTTGATTTGACACCAGACTGGAATAGGAGGTTTTGAACTAAGCAAGGTGGTCACAGAGGAAGAGAAGGAAGGAGAGGTGGGGACTGACTCCCAAACCTGCAATGGGATCTTCAACTATAATGGTGATATTCCTGGGGCCTCCTGCAGATAAATACACAGGGACAGAGAATCCAGACAGAACAAACAAGATTAGAGAGAGAGAGAAAGAAAGAGAGTAAAGAAAAAAAAACCCCAAACCAACCCCGTGACTTTTACCTGGCAGAAGTGGTGACATGAGCTGCCAAGAGTGGACACCTGGGCTGCAGGAGGGGTGACTTGGATAAGAAGCTACGAGACCCATGCTCAGACCTTCTGCACAGGTCTTTGCTGGCTCCCTTATCCCATGCAGGTTACCATGGTTTCTGGAATCCACACAGATTCAAGAACGGAGCCAGGGAGGCTGGGAATGTCGCTCTGTAGAGCTCTTGCCCTGCATGAACAGGGCCCTGGGTTCAATCCCTAGACCACTTAAAACAACAAAACAGTGGAATGCAGGACCCAGGGAGTTCTGTATGAACAAAGGTCAGTGCACTCATGGGGTGTGGACACAGAACTGCAGCAGATGGGACTTGAGGGTCTAACCCCAACACGCTTCCCATGTGAGGAAGTTCATGCAAAAAGGCTTTGACCTGGAAATTTTTCTCCTAAGTTCAAGTAAGTCATTCAAAATTCTTGGAGGAAAACAGATGAGGGTCTGCTACCCAGGGTTTAGTTGAGGCCTTGAATCTTCATCTTTCTAGAAATTAAAGAGACAAGGGCAGCTCCAGCTGCCACGGAAATCTCCTGAATTTTAGCTCATGAAATAAATACTTTCTATTTTATTTTTATATTTTGTATCTGACTTATAGTAGCTTTGAGCACATTATACTTACAGATATATAGTTATACTTACAGATGATCCCCAAGCAAAGCCTAGAGACACCAGCTGCCCAGGAGGATAGTGGCAATGTGATACAGGAGCAAGGAGGCTCACCTTCATCATGCCTAGGTTTGCGCCCTACTACCAGTTAGCACTCTGGGAGCGAGGGGGACAGGGCAAATGGCCCTCATCTCAGGGCCTCAGTCTGAGTTATGACACTTGGTCCAGGGTCACACTGCCCATCCATACTCACTATTATCCCGATGATAACTAGGAAACCCTAATAGTACTCAGCTTAGTACTACTTCCTGAACTAACTTTTAAGGAATCACAACAGAAGGAATTTAAAAGAATTATCTCTAAACCTCTTTAATACTTTGCTGATGTCTACGAGGTTCAGTTAAAACATATACTGCAATGCTCATACTATCCCAATGCTAAGGAACTTTGGAAGAATCGGGGAAGTATTTAGTATTTAGCATCATGTAAAGGAAGACATAAAATATACTTGGGCTTCATGAGTACTACATGCTAAACGTCTTTCATGACAGAGCAGAGTAACAAACATGTCATCTAGAAATGGTTCTTTTCTCTCTGCCATTTGAAAAATCGCAGGAACAAGCCCTCCCTCCAGCCCTGAATTTGAATTGGGGAGGGGGCATCCTGCTAACCAGTAGCTGGTGCTCGTCATTACCTGTGGTTCCTTTGGAGGCAATGTTAGTATCCGAATGGGAGCGAATGTGGCTCTTCTTTGTCCCGTTGGTGACAGGGACTGTCTGCCCCTCTGAGAAGCTGGACCTGCGAAGGACACTGCCTGGCTGACTCTGTCTACCTGCCTCTTGGTCCCCTAAAGAAGAAGCAGCAGAATCTGGCTTCTGAGAGCTGCTGGAGGAGAACAAGTGAGAGCTGCTGCTCTCAGCATTGCTGCTGTGACTCTGACAACTGGCAGTCCGGATACGGGGGTCTGGGTTGCCAATGGCCAGGTACTCAGGCCCCTCACTGGCATCACTCGGGGAGTCATTTTGGCTGCTGACCCAGGATGCCTCTATGGGGCTGGTCAGAGTGCTGGAACTCATCTCATGTGGGGTCAGTGGGGAACCCTGGGCTAGAGCTGAGTCTGAAAGCAGCGGAGCTTGGGCGGTTTGACTCTCCGCTGGTGAGAGCTCTCTGTCTTCTTGAGGTCTCCAGAGAGGGCCAGAAAGCGAAAAGGAAGTGGATCTTCTTTCTAGGACATAAAAAAAGGATAAGGGGAGAGAAAGGTAAGCTAGAGACCAAAGTATGTATATAGGTCCCCAGGTAAGGGCACCCAGGATCCACGTCACCCAGAAAAGGTCAATCAATTAAAGTAAGGATTTGGAGCAGCTAAGGGGAGGGCATGGACACTTGAGCTAGCAGTGGCTTCACTGCTCCTCAGCCTGAACCCCTCAACTGCAAAATGAGAGAAATAATGAGAACAGCAACCTCACAGAACTGGTAAAGATCAAATGAGGTAGCACACACAAATTGTAACAAAACTTAGCATGGTGCAGGCACTCTAAAGATGTCAGCAACTACAGACCTGATTTGAAACGTGAAGCAGAAGCTCAAAGGCCTCTAAGGACATCTTTTTGCTACAGAATGATTGTAGGCTAGCTGCTGAATAACTTTCTGTTCTCTGAGGCATGGTCTCACTATGTGGCCCTGGACACCTCTGAACTTATAACCATCTTCTTGCTTCTGTCTTCTGAGTGCTGGGATTACAGCCCTACAGCCCCACACCAGCAACTGCTGCTCCGTATGTTTTTATGACGCCTACGACAAAGACACTCACACCAATGTCTACCAGTCCAAGCTTCTATTTCCAGTCTGCAGTCACTCTCACAAGGACTCTCGACTTTCCAGAGGTGAAGGATGAGAAGGTAAAACCAAAACCAAACAAAAGCAGGTTCTGGCCTGTGAGCAGTCACAAAAGTCCTCTACTTCCCCAACCTACAATGCATGCAGTAATTACACAGCATCTGCCCCCATACCTGAGCTGTGGTTGGCCATGGGTTGGTGGAGGCTAGAGGAGGACCCAAAGCAGGCTTGCTGAGCACAGCTAGCTGGAGGGGTATACGTGGAACCAGGCAGAGCCGTCAGACTCTGGCTCTTTGTAACCAGCAGTGGGCTCTCGTGCTTTCTGGCAAACTAAAACAAAAGAAAACATGTCAGAATGAAGCAAAGGCCCTCAGAGGAGAGGCACTCATTACTGCAGAAACGCTGATAGGAGCTCGTAGTTGACAGTAGGCCTGGACTACTAGAGCACAGCTACCATAGCATTCAACATCGGAACACTACAGCTTCTGCACTGGAATTCTTCTAGGATAGTTTCTCCTGTAAGGGGTGCAACAAAGAACGCAAGAATATGCACGGGAGGCTGGGAAGACGGTTCAGCAAGTGTTCTTGCTCTGCAAACACAAGGACTAGAACTCACATGTAGGGCCCGGGTCTACCCTTGTTCCTGGGGTACATCTTGAGGACAGTTTCTGGTCAGCTAACTAAAGCATTCTGTTTGTTCCTGTGCTTCCCCCTGCATCCCCCTGGGCATTGTTGACTCCATCTTTGGTATGGTAATTTTCCACCTGCCTGGGTGGAAATCCTTGTGCAGCAGCTAGGTATATAAGGATTTCCCCAAGGTTGAATAAACGGCACACGGCTGATCTCCTTTCAAATGACCCAGGTCTCTTTGCGTGTTCTTTCAATCTCCAGGCCCTTGCCCGACTTGCGTACAGTACAGTGGTGCGCGAACTGTACCAAGGGGGTAACACCACAGAATCGGGTGTTACACTCACAGCCCTAATACCAGTGTGAAATCCAGGTGGGCATGGCAGCCTGCACATGGATACCCATACACATGGGAACAGGTATACAGACATGTATCTACACTACACATCAATACATACCAAAAAGGATGCATGTGAAGTAAAAGTCATATAGACTGGTGGTCTAAGTCATACGTGTCTCTCATGAGCACCTGATCCGAGCTTTGGGAGAGAAGGCAAGTGTGTGTGTGGTTCGGTGCCCTTTTCTTTTTCACTTTTTAGACAGGGCCTTGACATGTCACTTTGGGTGGCCTGGTACTCACGACGTAGCTCAAACTGCCCTGCCCTCAAACTCATGTCTATCCTCCCACCTCTTAAGACTCCCAAGTGCTGGGACTACAGTAGGGAGTTTCCATGCCTAGTCCCGGCCCCTAGCGACTTCTTTTGTAGGTAGGGCACACATTCATACCTGTGCACAAACATGGAGGCCAGAGGTCGATGCTGGCCATCTTCTTCAATCACTCACCACCTTCCTTTTGAGACAGGGTCTCTCAGTGGACTTCAGGCTCGCCGGTTCACCTTTCCCTTCCATCATATTCTGCTCCTCTCACCTCCCCTTTCCTTTTTTATTTTTAAGACAGGATCTCACAGTCTAAGCTAGCATAAAGCTTATTATATAGTCCAGACTGATCTTGAACTCTGACCCTTCTGTGTCAACCTCCCAAGTACTGGGATTACAGATGCCTGTCAACTTGACACAGTTAGAGTTTTATCTGGGAGGAGGGACTGTCAACTGAGGAAATGCCTCCATCAGGTTGGCCTATAGGCAAGTCTGTAGGACATTTTCTTGCTCAATGATTGATGTGGGAGGGTCCAGCCCACTGTGGGTGGTGCCATTCTTGGGCAGGTGGTCCTGGGTTCTGTAAGTAACAGGCTGAGCAAGCCATGGGGAGCAAGTCAGTAAGCAGTGCTCTTCCATGTCTTCTGCATCAGGTTCCTGCTTTGAGTTCCTGTCTCAGTGAACTGTGACTAAGGATATGTAAGCCAAGTAAACTCTTTCCTCCCCATGTTGCTTTGTGCCAAGGTGTTTTATGCCAGCAATAGCAAGCAGACCCAGGCAACAGTCATGTGCTACCACACCCAGCTCCCCAAGCATTTCAAAAATGAAAGTCTCTCAGCTCACAGCGGCCTCAGTGAGAAGTCATCTGTCACTGAGGAGTGGCCAGCACGGAGAAGGCCCAGGACAGACGTGGGGATCCCTCTGCCCCACTTACCATAGATGCATCAATCTGAGCCAGGAGCCGGGGGTTGTTCTGTTCCACTGCTTCCAGGCACTGGAGCATGGCTGTGACGTGGGCATCACTTAGCAGGAAAGCAGTTTCTGGGAAGGGAAAACGTACCATAGCGATGAAGAGTGAAGCTCGGAGAAAGAGACAGAATAAAAAGGAATAGAGGAAAAGCATGTCACTGAGGAGAGGAAGGATCTGGGGACAAGTAAAGTACAGAAGACGCTCAGTTGTACGCAGTCTAACATAAGAAGCTCCAAAATCAGAAGGGTGCAGAACTGGACCTGGCTCTGTGTGACTCTGGCCAAGTCACCTAGCCTCTCTGATTAGAAAACAGTGATCCTCGCCTTTAATCCCAGCACTTGGGAGGCAGAGGCAGGTGGATCTCTGTGAGTTCGAGGCCAGCCTGGTCTACAAGAGCTAGTTCCAGGACAGGCACCAAAAACTACAGAGAAACCCTGTCTCGAAAAAATCCCCCCCAAAAAAAAAGAAGAAGAAGAAAACAGTGATCCTACTACCCAGCTCGTGGAGCAGCTGTAAAGAGGGCAGTGGCACAGTGACCAGCACATAGGAAACTCAGTTTGTGGCATTTCTTCTTACAGTTTGCATGCATCAGGACAGGAACAACTTGGCATGGGTGTTTTCCCAAGGTGGCTGAGAGGAGGGCTGGCTATGTGTTTTTGAGTAGAATCTACGGCATCAAGTAAGTTTTAGGAGACCCTGGTACAGAAGCAATCTACTGAGGAACAGAGAGACAGAAGATCAACAAGCAGTATGCACAACACCCTGAATTGTTTCTACTCACCTGTGTAGAATTTCCTGATATACTGTCTGTCCCCAAGCAGAGGCCGGAGCTGGGCTGAGAGGCAGTGGCACTGCAGGCTATGCTGCAGCCAGAGCTCTGCAATAGCACGCTCGCTCACATCAGCGCTGCTCTGGTCATTCTCATGCAAGCTGATGAACTGGGGAGACAAAGAGGCAGGAGTCAAAACACACACCCTGGCAGACAAAGCACAGCAGTGAGGGTCTAGGAACCTGAGAACTATGCTGAAGACAGGCGAGAGAAGGCTACCCGGGGTGTCTCCTGCAGCTAGCTTCCGAAGATGCAGGAGGAAGACCGTGAAGAGATGAATGGCTTCCCTACCTATCAGACCTCAGGAGAAGCAAGCCTGCTAAATTTGGCTCTCTACGGCCTATCTCCAAAGAGGAATCTCTAGGATATTCCCGGGAAGGATCAAAGGCATTTGACCTCTTGGCTTCTCTCACAGAGTCCTCTATTTCAGAGCCTCCAGAGAGAAATGTGATTTAAAAAAAAAGTCTTGGCATGCATATGTGTAGATGGGTTGGTCTAGGAAAAACACCACCAAAGATGCTCTTGAAATTTTTCTTGAGACTTTCTTCAATGAGCCTGAGTGTGTTGCCTGAATACATACCACATGGATGTAGTGCCCACAGAGGCTATAAGAGGGCATCACATCCCTGAGGACTGGAGTTACAGATGGTCGTGAGTCACCATGTGGGTGCTAGGAATTGAGCCTGGATCTTCTAGAAGAGCAGCCAGAGCTCTTATCCACTTACTCAGCTCTTCAGCCTAAAGATTCTCTACGGGACCTCCTCCTCCTTCAGTGTTTCTAAGACCAAGTTCTCATAGCCAAGATCAGTAACACAAAATGCATCAATAGCAATGTCAGGAAGCCCCTCAGAAGAAATGGCATAGCACCATATCTGAGGTGTGGGAACACACACCTGATGACCCCAGCGCACGGGTAGCTAAGGAAGGAAGACTACACATTCAAGGGCAGCCTGGGCTACCTAGTGAAGCTACATCAGTAAACACAACAGAACAGAATGAACAAATGAACGAAGGAAAGATGAGAAGGTAAAAGAAAACAGCAGGTTATGATCTTTTCAGATCAGAAAGGCCAGTATGACCACACACAGAAAGGCCAGTATGATCATATACAGAAAGGCCAGTATGACTATACAGAACGGCCAGCATGGTCATATACAGAATGGCCAGCATGACCATATACAGAACGGCCAGCATGACCATATACAGAATGGCCAGTATGACCAAATACAGAACGGCCAGTATGACCATATACAGAACTGCCAGCATACCATATACAGAACAGCCAGTATGATCATATACAGAACGGCCAGCATAGTCATATACAGAACGGTCAGTATGGTCATATACAGAACGGCCAGCATGACCATATACAGAATGGCCAGCATGACCATATACAGAACGGCCATAATG
>NC_022010.1:42111252-42125714 GCF_000317375.1 Microtus ochrogaster
AGCATGACCATACACAGAACGGCCAGCATGACCATACACAGAACGGCCAGCATACCATATACAGAACGGCCAGTATGATCATGTAAAGAAAGGCCAGTATAAAGCCCAGAGTCTTTGTTCACTGGATATTAGGGCAAAAAAAGTACACTTCTTGACCTCATCTTAGCAATAAATCAATAGCTGGGACATACATGAAACAAAACAAGTCATACAAAGAGAAATAAAGAGAGACAATGGATGGATATTTTGCAGTCATTTCATTAATCTAATTTAGATGCGTTTAATTTTCCTATAATAAAAAATTAAGTGCATACATAAAATAGTCATTGACTGAACCAGCTGTGTATCTTTGGTCAAGTCACCTGACTTCGTTGAGTTGTTTCCCTGACTGGAAACCTGGAGCACTATGTGGAGCTGGAGACAGGACACTCCAAAGCAGCCAGAGTATTGAAGGCAGCACTCAATCCACTGGACTCTGGAATGCTTTGTGCCCACAGTCCTCTTACTGCTTTAGGGAAATTCTTGCCATTTCTCCTAGTTTTTTTTTTTTTTATAAGAGTTTCATTAGATCATTTTCACTCATTTCCCAGGAGATGAAAAAGCAACCTGAATGAATTTGGTTTGTTGGTTGGTTAAGCCTTCCCTCTAAGTCACTGCTACCGAGATAATCTCTCCCCTCTAGTTAAAAGAAAGTGGACACACTCCATCCCAGGGAGAACAGTCTTCTGGCTGAGCACCAGTGAAACTTGCAGCCACCCAGCAAGCCAGCTCCCCTTCACTCTTACCTTCTCAACATGAAGGGCTGAGTGCGGACTGAGCCACCGAATGTCTTTCACAAACTGCCAGTAATCCGCCTGGCGGCTAAACACCTGCCAAACAAACACCAATGTGATGAGCAGATCCTGACTGCTGAAGTAAGAGAGAGATATAAAAGCTGACATAGTAGCACCCCTCTGTAATAGTAGCGCTTGAGAGGTGAAGCCAGAGGGTCTGAAGTTCAAGGCCAGCCTGAGCTGTATAGAGAGACCCTATTTCCAAAACAAGAAAACCAAATAGAGGCAGAAGAGTAGGAAAGGGGGGAGGGGAGAGAAGGGAGAGAAGGGAGAGGGAAAAAAAAAGAATAACCTTCCTTTGCTTCAACAAAGGCTGCCAGCAGCAAGCAAAGGAATATATACACATAGTTACTTAAATTGTTTTTGTTGTTGTTGTTGTTGTTTAGAGACAGGGTTTCACTGTACTTTTAGAGCCTGTCCTGGAACTAGCTCTTGTAGACCAGGCTGGCCTTGAACTCACAGAGATCTGCCTGCCTCTGCCTCCTGAGTGCTAGGATTAAAGGCATGTACCACCATCTGCCCAGCTTTTAAATTGTTCTTATGTGTATGGGTGTACGTATATATGCATGTTCACAGAAGCCAGAGGTCCACGTTGGGTGAAGTTCCTCAGGAGCATCTTCCACCTTAGTTTTGAGACAGTCTTTCTCTGTAACTCACTCGGTAGGCTAGACTGGCTGGCCTGGATTACAGTGAGTACCGGTTCTGGGGATTGAACTCAGGTCTTCACGCTTGTGTGGAAGCACTTCACGGACTGAACCTAGACTGCTCTGAATAGGTATTACATGCAAATGATATAAAAGGTATACAGTGAAAGTTATCTGTCTCCTACTCCTTTTCTCTTCATCATCTGGTTTCCTACAAGGAAAAAAACTAGTGCAGTCAGTTGACAGGGGTGAATGTCTTTAGTACCTACTGCAAACAAAACAAAACAAGGAAACACTTGGTTTTGCCATAGATGTTGGCCAAAAAAGGCTGTATTTTAGAGTCAAAGAAATATGAAGTCCTAGAGAGAATGAAGGGTTTTACCCAGACACGACAATGAAATGTTTTCTATAATAAAAACCTAATGTTTTGGAGAACCCCTATAGTGGTTTGAATAGGTATGGTCCCCACAGATTAATGTATTTGAATGCTTGGCCAATAGGGAGTGGAACTATTAGGAGGTGTGGTCTTGTTGAAGTAGGTGTAGCCTTGTCAGAGGAAGTGTGTCATTGTGGAAATGGGCTTTGAGGTCTCATATGCTCAAGCTATCAGTGTAGAGGACAGTTTACTTCCTGTTGCCTGTGGCTCAAGATGTAGAACTCCTAGCTCCTTCTCCAGTACAATGTCTACCTGCACACTGCTGTGCTCCCTGCCACAATGATAACAAACTACACCTCTGAAACTGTAAGTCAGCCCTGATTAAATGTTTTTCTTTATAGGAGTTGCCATAGTCATGGTGTGTCTTCCACAGCAATAAAAACCCTAGAAAAGACACCCCCTTCCTGAGATTACTGGGCAGGAGTTTGAATTTAGATTAAGTAATCTTTCAAATATAAAACTAACACAAATATCAAGAGACAAACCAACTAATAGAACAAAATAAACAGCTAGAAAGAGGCCTTAAATACATAAGAAAGTAATGTGGAATTCAAAAAGCATCTCAAAAATCAATGGTAAAGAAGGAGGCTGTGGATTAGAGGTTCAGTGCTTGTCAGTGTGAGCAGGGCCCTGGGTTTCATTCCCAAAGGTGGGGAGGGGCATGGTTCAAGTCAATGGAAGGAACCCTATAAACAATTATGTGTCAATTCATTGGAAAACCTTTAACAATAGCTAAATTTCTTAACATTTAATCTGCCAAAACTGAACTATGAGGACACAGAAAACCTGAACAGAGCAATGAATGACACTATTTAAATCACTGATAAAATGTGTCCCCATATAACAGAACTCAGGAACAGATGGCTCCACTGATAAATTACCAAATCTCTAGAAACATTGTGATCTCAAAGCCATACAAAGATGCAACAAAAAACTGTTAATCGAAATCCTCAATGAACATAAATATAAAGTTTCTAATCATAATATTAACAAACAAACACCTTAAAAAGATTGTATGCCAGCCAACAAGATGGATCAGTGGATAAAGATGCTTGCTACCATGCCTGACAACCTGAGTTTAAGCCCCAGAACCAATATCGTAGAGAGAGAAGACCAACTTTCTGACTGCATGCAACCCTAAATAAACAAATGAATAAATGTTAAAAAAAACTTTAAAAAAGAGTCTACAGGGGCTGGAGAGATGCCTCAGAGGTAAAGAGCACTGACTACTCTGCCAGAGGTCCTGAGTTCAAGTTCCAGCAATCACGTGGGTGGCTCACAAAAATCTGTAATGAGATCTGGCACTGTCTCCTGGAAAGTGTATATATAATAAATAAATAAATGTAAAAAAGGGGGGTTGTCATGGTTATGGAATGTAGCACTAATAATAATAATAATACTAAAAAGAGTCTACAGATCTACAATGTGACCCTTACACCTGAGGCTCAGGGAACATGACACAAGGACAGAAGGAAGATCAGAGCAATTGTGAGTCCAGGGGACTAGGATGTCTGCTGTGAGACAGACTTCTGTATGTGACAGGAAGCTGCACCATGAAGTCTTAACAATAGGGCTGCTTAAGTAAGACCTGCACAAGGACATCAGCTGAGTCAACGCAGAGGGGAAGACCTCACAGGACCTCGCCCTAGACAAGAGCTACAGATAGGCAACAGCTGCTGAGAGAAGGCGATTGTTCTTCTCTAGAGGTTTTCATAGAAGATACCAGCATATTATAACCACTATTTTATTCTTCTCTAGGTTTTCATAGAAGATACTAGCATATTATAACCACTATTTTATACTGTCCCCTTTCACTTAACATACATTGTAACTGATCCTGTAAAATCATGACTTTACAATATTACATTTATTTATAATGTGTGTGGGTGGGGGGTGAACACTGCTCAAAGTCATGCCACGGTGTACACGCAGAGGTCAGAGGGTAACTGGTGGGAGTTGGTTCTCTGCTTCTCCATGTGGGTCCCTCAAGTTGTCAGGCTTGGCAACAAGTACTCTGACTCACTGAGACATCCTGTTGGCCCTTTAGTTGTTGTTTTAATCATATATACACACAATGTACACACACACACACACACAAAACCAGGAGCTGAGCACAGTGCCCCATTCCTATAAATGTAGCACAAAGGAGACAAAGACAGGAGGATCTCAAGTTGGATGTTAACCTGGACTACACAGTAAGACCTTATCTCAAAACACAAAACCAAAACAAAAATGAGGATGATTAACAAGAAATTATTCATATTTACTTTCACAAGCATACATTCTCTGGATGGAAAGCTAGTAGTAAATTATGTGATCAGAAGATAATCAATGAGAGACTATATGGTTTTATACTCGACTTTAACCATGTAAAAAAAGTGTACTATCTACACAAAAATTAAACATTTTAATGTAACTTACCTAGTGATACATATGGTACAATCTTAACTACTTTAAAAAACATAAAAGTGCCTTTTTTAAAGATTTATTTATTTATTATGTATACAGTATTCTCAGTGCTCTGCCTGCAGGCCAGAAGAGGGCGCCAGACCTCAATACAGATGGTTGTGAGCCACCATGTGGTTGCTGGGAATTGAACTCAGGCCCTTTGGAGGAGCAGGCGGTGGGTGCTCTTAACCACTGAGCCATCTCTCCAGTCCCATAAAAGTGCCTTTTAAATATAAGGGTTTAAATATAAAGAGAAAAATAAGAAAAAAATAAGACCATCCAGCAGAATGCTAAACAGTAGATATTATTACTTGGCATTAAAATTATGGGCTATATTTATTTTTCTGAGTTTTTTTAGTATATGTCAAAGTTTCAACAAATAATATATTATGCATATTTTTTAAAAACAGATAGTTTTTTTCATTATTATTACTTTAAAAATCATGGCCAGGCGGTGGTGGCCCATGCCCTTAATCCCAGCACTCAGAAGGTAGAGAGGTTGGTGGGTCTCTGAGTTCGAGACCAGCCTGGTTTACAGATCAAGTTCCAGGACAGCCAGCACTACACAGAAAAACCCTCCTTGAAAAAAAAACAACCAAACAAACAAAAAAACAAACAAAATCAGGCTACCTTGGGGCTAGAGAAATGGCTCTGAGGTTAAAAGCACTGGCTGCTCTTGTAGAGGACCTGGGTTTGGGTCCCAGACCCACATGATACTTACAACTGCCTATAACTCCAGTTCCAAGTCATCCAAAAGCCTTCTTCTGGCTTCCATGGTAACAGGCATGCACATGTATACAACATGTAGATAATATACTCATATACATTAAAAAATAAATCATTAAAAAACTGTATTGAAGCTGGGCGGTGGTGGTACACACCTTTAATCCCAGCACTGGGGAGGCAGAGGCAGGCAGATCTCTGTGAGTTCGAGGCTAGCCTGGTCTACAAGAGCTAGTTCCAGGACAGGCTCCAAAGCTACAGAGAAACCCTGTCTCAAAAAAAAACAAAAACAAACAAACACACACACACACACACACACAAAATTATACTGGGCCGACACTGCTAAGCACAGTTTGTTCTAGGCGCTACTCACTCCAACTCAGTTGTTTCCAGATCTCTAAGCATATCATTATGCTTTGCCTTTCAAAAGGAGTAAAGGTGATGCAGGCTGACAAAAATGAGACCCCTCCAAGAAAATGGTCCTGATGTCACAGCTTCCCAGGGGCCCTTGGTGACTAAAACAAAAGAGAACTCACACCCATAACACATCCTTACGAAAACAAAGGGGAGAGATGACCACCGTGAATCATCACAGTCCCTTCCCCTTCCCAAGGACACAAACCCAGAATAGCTCCCTGATGACACAGCAGCCTGAAACCTTTGAAAGCACTCAGCGTTCTGGACAGAAACAGCAGGAGAAAACAATTCCGACACCAGCCTGACTCCTTAGACCGCGTAACAGGCAGAGTCACAACTGACGTGTAGCTTTTGTTTCTAGTTTTTTCCTACTGGAGCCACTATGCGCTATGTGCCTCTACATGCTGTAGTGTGTCTGTGTCAAGTGGCTGTCTCTGCTCCCATTTCCCAGCACCAGCTAGTTTCATAAGTGGTCAGACACATTCTTTAAAAACATTTTCATTCTGAAGAACAGGTGCTTTCATAAACGCTATCATTTTGAGAACTCTGACAAGATATGTTAGTAGTACTTTGCATTTGCGAGCTTGTTTTATTTGAGAATCTTATCAACATTTCTCCTTTTGTGGTACATATGGATGGTGAAACTATCATGTAATCTAGTCAGGTTACTATGTGACGATGTAAAATTAGTAACAGGGCCAAGAAAGAACTTCTATTATCAAGCACCAAGTGCTCTAACTATGGAACGGCAGCACTACTAACCTGGTGGCTATTTTGTCACCAGCCTGGGAAACTTGTACTTTGTTTTTAACAAAACATTTTGGCATGAATCCCAAATTTCTGAATGGAACACTGGATAGTTCAATAATTCAAATTAGCATAAAAACACCAAGATGAAAGGCAGTCTCCTGGGAGAAAATATATTCAGTTTTGGCTGTGCTTGTTGGGTCGGAAAGAGAGCCAGCCAGATGATAAAACAGAGGAGACAGCTGGTCTAGACCTAGAACTCAGAGCTGAGAGCTGAGCTGGGGTTACAGATGCATGGGTAAGATTGAGACTGCTTCAAGAACACAGAATGATCCCGTTTTTAAAGACCCATTCAAAGGTCTGTAAAGGACAAGGGAGGTAAAGGTTCCTGCCAAGCCTGATGCCCTGTGTTCAATCCCAGGACCCACATGATGGAAGGAACGGACTCCAGCAAGCTGGCCTCTGATTCACCATGCATGTACCCCCAAAATAAATAAATACAATCATTTTTAAATGTTTGAGCCAAGAAGACAGTCCAGGGATAGAAACTGAAGACCAGTCACACATAGGACAATGCTTCCATGGCATCAAGAATTGATGGTGGCCAACAGTATTGAACTTACACAGTCAAAGGAGAATTGACCTTGAGTTACTAAGCCAACTTTTCCAGTGAATTCTAAGACTTTCCAACAGGCCCAAAGCTGCTGTTCAGGGGCAACAGAGCCCTACTTTTAGAACAGAGGGCAACATACTAAGTCCTTTGATGCCAATCCGGTATTTTCCAGTGTGACAGCCAGCAGAAAATAAATGCAAGTGAGAGAAGAGAAACATAGCTCTGGTAAAAAGGACTTCCTTGCTGTGGAATGTTTGTTCAACTAGGCAAAAATGTGTTACAATTGTTTATGGTCCAGATTATTTGTTTGACTATGTAAAGATGTGTTGCATTTGTTTTACCTTGGGCGCCTAGGAACCTGATTGGTCTAATAAAAAGCTGAATGGCCAATAGCTAGACAGTAGGTGGGTGTGGCGGGCAGAGGAAATAATAGGTGGAGGAATCTAGGCTCAAGAGAGAGGAGAGGGAGAAAGAGAGGAAGACGCCAGGGGCCAGTCAGCCAGACATAGAAGAAGCAGGAAAAGTAGGACATAAAGAATGAAAGAAAGGAAAAAAGCCCTGAGGCAAAAAGATGAAGAGAAACAAGTTAAATTAATCTATAAAAGGTAGTGGGACAAGCATAAGATAAGGCTGAGCATTTATAGCTAATAATAAGTCTGTGTCATGATTTGGAGGCTGGCAGTCCAGGAAAGTCTGCTACACTTCCTGGGAAGAATAGTAGTCCCTGGCAAGGGCAGATGAGTGATTGAGAGCCCTTAATTATGTGTGCACTGGTGAGGCCTGAATTTGTGTATGTGCAGGCGTACATGCATGAGGCCAGAAAACAGCCTTGGGTGTCATCCCTCAAGTACTGTCCACCTTATTTTTTGAGACAGGGTTTCTTACTGGCCTTGACCTGGTCAAACTGGTTAGGTTGGCTGGCCAGAGACTGGGATTCCTACCTTTCAGTAAGTATTTTGTCCAACTCTGCTTTGGAGTTCAAGATACCTGACGGCTATCCCAGAAGAAAAGTCTTTAGATTCTCTGGGTCTAAAGTTCAAGAGAAGTCGGGGCTAGGAGAGTGGAGTCCAGGATTTCTTCTGGGCAGAAAGCTGAGACACAGTTCTAAACAGGATGACTAAATCACCACCCCCTCTTACTGGCACCATGGCTCAGAGAACACTGAGGAAGAGGTAGGAGGAATGTGAAAACCCGAGGATGGAGAGGAGCATGTGAAATGCCGTCTTATGGACAGGGCAGTTGCAGTGAGCTCATTTGAGGCTGCAGTTACCTGTGCAGGGTCAGGCCAACAAGATAAGCCAAAATCCCAGCAGGCAGCATTAACTGGACTCAGTGGGTTATAAGAACAAACTAACATACAGAAGGGGAAGACATGGAAGTGGGGGCCTGTGCTGTCTGTCGGGGAGTAGCCAGTAGAGTGCGAGATGAGAATGGCAAGACAGTGGTGGATAGCACCAAGACACACTGCATACATGTAAAAACTGTCAAAAGAATAAATAAAATGTATGCTAAAAACTGAAACAAAAAATTTTAAATTACAGAAACAACAAAAATAAGAAAATTGAAAGGGGAGAGCTGCTGCCATCGCCTAGCCTCTGAGTGCACTGAACATACATGGTGCACAGACATACATGCAGGCAGAATGCCCATACATGTAAAATTATGAATAAATCTTTAAAAAGCTACCACTCAGAAACCTTAAACAGTTATCTACAAAGTAATGTTCAAAGCATATCCTGAAGCTTTTAAATTACTCCTCAGATGTGTCCTAGGTTGCTTTCAAAGAAGAAACCCAAACAACTCAATCGTATCCACTGATACTCACTGCTATAGTTTAAAAAAACGGTCCGAGAGGGAGAGATGCCATCTGGGCTGGCTAGGTAATGCAAGCACTGTTAATATTCATGCCGTCTTCCTGTTATTTCAAGAAAGGGTCCTGGCTAGTCCTGCCAGGATAGTATACAATTCTTTTACCCTGTTTTAAATTAAAGTAACAACAAAAGTCTAAATTTAAGGCAATCCAGAGTGGTGTAGGAGGTCCTTCTGTTTGTGTGTTGCTTTCATTGGTTGAATAATAAAGAAACTGCCTTGGCCGTTTGATAGGGCAGCACTTAGGTAGGTGGAGTAGACAGAACTGAATGCTGGAAAGAAGGGCAGAGAGACAGAAGCCACGGCTTTCCTGCCTGAGACGGACGCTGGTTAGAATCTTGTCGTGATACACAGATTTAATAGAAATGGGTTAAATTAAGATGTAAGAAGTAGCCAATAAAGAAGTTAGAGCTAATGGGCCAGGCAGTGTTTAAATGAATACAGTTTCTGTGTGATTATTTCAGGTGTAAGATAGCCGGGTGGCTGGGACAGAACAACGCCCCCCTCCCCCACCTCCTTGCAACACCAGAGTCAGAGGAAGAAAGGATGGTTTTGGATCAAACAAGAAACATTAATTCTAATTACGCAAACTCATCAAGCCCAAGGATCTATCTCCACAGCACACACTGGTTTCTAGGCCAAAGCCTTCCAAGTACAGAATAATTGACCACATGGAATTTCAGCTTCTTACTAAGCAGAAACATTTACTGAATGAAAGAGACTGTACACATTTTGCATCAGCTTTATTCCATATTCCAATATTCCACATTGGGCGGGGGGCTTGGAGAGAAAGCATGGTTTTTCTATTTACTGATTAACTGAGTAAGTGACTTCAGTGCTGGGGCTTGAACCCGGGGCCCTGCACACACAGCAATTGCTTTACCACCACTGGGCTCCAGCCCCAGATCAAAAGCATGGTGCTAAAAGAAGACTAAAATTAAGGGAGCAGAAAATCTTCCTGGTTATGGTTGATGATAAAAATGGTCTTCTAGGGGCCCGAGAGAAGGCTCAGTGGTTAAGAGCATGGTTGCTCTTCCAGAGGACCTGGGCTTAACCCTAGCACCCATATGTCCGCTTCCAAGCATCTGTAACTCCAGTCCCAGGTGATCCGATGTCCTCCTGTGGTCTCTGAGGGAACCAGCCATGCACGCAGCATACAGACATACATTCAGGCAAACACCCATAAACTTAAAAATAAATCAATAAAAATTAAAAATAGTCACTTTAACAGCAACAACAAAGACTGGGCAGTGGTGGCACTAACTAAAGAATTCGAGGGAAACAGCCAGAAGCTGAAAAGGACAAGGAGAGAAGGAACATTTAACACTTCCTAGGAGTGCAGCACAGCAGACACCCTGGCTTGAGTCTAATGAAACTTATTTGAGAATTCTAACCTCAAGAGCTGAAACATAATAAATCTGTAACTAGTCAGTAAATTCATCTTTGTTATGGAATCAACAGGAACCAAACTGACCTAACGTTCTTGCTGCTGTGCTGCCTGTCCTGTCGGTTTATTCATTCCTCTGGCATCTATGGCGGCACTGAGTGAGAGAGATGGGGGTGGGGGTGGGCCAGAAAGGCAGATGCACATGTACACAAGCATGCAAACACATGTAGTCAGTTCTATACTTAGGATCTCACATAAACCAGTAGGCTTCACCTTTTCTCTGCCAACCACCTTCATGCAACTGTTTTCCAAGAGATTAAGCCAATTAGATAGGGGGAAAATTAATTCTACATACCTGGTCATGGATGAGCCCATGATAAAGAATGTTCTGCATGTCCCTGCAAAGCCGCTCCAGGCCACCATACTTGGACCAGACATTGGGGCAGTTGGCTGACACCAAACCCTCCACAGTAGTCTTCAAATTACCCAGCAACTGCCAATGTTCTCTCCTGAAATCATACCAATGGTTAGTTAAGTTTGCTGAACCTGACCCTCACCATACATGTCAGTGTCTCCTGCCTGACATTCTCTCTTCCATTCATTTTTCTCTTCACCATAAGGCTCCATTCTGAGAGTACTATAGTTATAAAGACTTGAGCCCTTACACTTACACGGCATATCATGGCTATTTGTGATTTTAGGAGTGCAACCTATTAAGAGCCATTTCTGAGCCAGGCAGTGGTGGCACACACCTTTAATCTCAGAATTTGGGAGGCAGAGGAAGGCGGATCTTGAGTTCCAGGTTAGCCTGGTCTACAGAGCGAGTTCCAGGACAGCTGGAGCTACCCAGAGAAACCTGGTCTTGAAAAACAACAAAACGAAATAAAAGACCTATTTCTGAACAATGATAATACAAAGGGAAAAGAGGAGAACACCCACTCACAATCAGAAACCTTGTTTTTTATTGTACTTTCATTTGTATGGATGTTTTGCCTACATACTTATCTGTGACCATATCAGGCCTGATGATAGTAGAGGCCACTGGATCCCCTGAAACTGGAGTTCTAGATGGTTGTGAGCTGCCATGAAGGCCCAGGTCTACTAGAAGAACAGGAAGTGCTACTTACCACTGATCCACCTCTCCAGTCCCAAATCAGAAATCTTTTATGATATAAATCCAACCACCCTGCTTCTTCTTTACTGTATTCCCTAGCACTAGGTGAATTACAGCAAAGGGCAGATACATACAAACACAAGCAAACATGACAGGTAAGGACACAAACTACTTGTCATTTGAGGGTCTCGTGTATTCTAGGCTTCCCATGATCTCACTTGGTAGCTGTGGATAACTTTGAATTTGTGGTCCTACTGCCATCCCCTTCCAAATGCCGACATCACAGGTGTGTGCTACAGGCTCTGATGTTGTGAAGTGCTAGGGATCGAACCCAGAGCTTTCTTATGCTAGACAAAACACTCTACCAACTTGTTTGTTGGTACTAAACACCCCAAGCCAACCATAAGACTTTTTGCCTCCATGATTTTTAAGTGAACACTGAAACAAAAGAGGCTTTAAGTTTGCATTGAGGTCACTTTAAGACACATCCCCAGACCAGCCAGCTGTCACCTTGTTCTCCTAGACTATTTGATGTACTTCACTGTGAAATCAGAAAATTGCTGCCCTGATCATCTTTCAGGTTCCTCTTAATCCCTAGCAATTTCTCTGCACAGCTTTTAACCAGCAAAACTCAACACCAAGTGCAATAGAATGCGGGACCCGAATGCACTGATCAAACCGGACAAGGGAAGCATATGGAGATGATGTGTCACTCTTGGTCTCTTGGGCCCCAACTGTAACAATACACACATTATCTTCCTTTCCATTATTAGACTACCGCTCTTTCCTCTTTTCATGGTGATCATAGGAAATAAGAAAGATTTCCTCAGGAAACTTCATCATAACGATTTTATATCATATAAATACCAGCAGAGGATGGATCCTGAATTATAATCCTTTCCATCAATACAAAACTAATCTTTTGTGTATTTTCTGAGCAATTTTAGAAGAGTGGATGAGTAAAGGCAGATAAGTAAAACCCATAAATAAAATGAGTGACAGAATGGGGGGGAGACTCAGCCATAGAGAAAATGAGTGACAGAACGGGGTGGAGACTCAGCCATAAAGGGAGGGTCAAGAGGATTGGGCTTTTTGCTTTGAAGGCCTTGTGAACAAGAATTTGTTTGAAATGGAAGACATTCAGGTTTTCTTTTCCTTATTAAATATCTGAATCACCAGCTGGGCATAGTGGTTCACACCTATAATCCCAGCACTCGGAAGGCTTCAACAAGAAGATTGCCATAAACTCAAGGCCAGCCTGTATTACAAAGAGAGTTCCAGACAGAGAAACACTCGGTCTCAAAAACAAAAATATTGAGTCACCAGACTTCTCTTGTATTTCTATACCAGTCGTAAACTGCCCACTGAACTAAAGAATCACTCAAAATGCCATTTATGTTTATACTGAGAAACTACCACTCTAGAGGCTGACTCCAACTGCTGCTCACTGACTGCATCCTATGTTTCAGCACGGTTAATCAACCTCTGGTCTACTTTGACGGACTAGGTGTTCACATTCCAACAAACTACAATCAAGCCTTACAGGTCTAACAGCTGGTGTGGCTCGGCAAGAGGCTACATACCTGTGTTCTGATTCATCCTGGGTCAATACAGCATTAACTTCTTAAAGAATATTACGAAGTAGACAGCATTCTTTGCTCCCAAAATTCTACTAAGAACATGGAAGTCCTAGAACCTCTGATCTACCAATAATGTCCTCTGGATAAAGCTAAGGAATCATCCTTTCCCACAAGAAAGTGTCTGTCCCTGAGATGCCAAATGACAAAGAAACGTGGCTTTACTGTGGTATCCCAGGCGCTCTGTGCTTTGTAAATGCTCATTTGGGAGAATGATAAGCCTGAAAAATTTGTACTTACATAGTTAGAGTATGCCTTTTAGTGTTCTCTATCTCAATGACAGAAATATTTTCAGAGGGTTGAGATATTAAATCAACTTGAAGCCAGGAGGTGGTGGCACACACCTTTAATCCCAGCATTCAGGAGGCAGAAGCAAGTGGATCTCTGTGTGTTCAAGGCCAGTCTGGTCTACAAGAGCTAGTTCCAGGAGAGGCTCCAAAGCTACAGAGAAACCCTGTCTCAATAAATAAATAAATTAATTAAATAAATAGCTTTAGATGTAAGTAAAAAGACCACTGTGGAGAATCAAGTGCTGCTGCCCCCCCAGCGTGTGTGTGTGTGCGCATGCGCGCGTGTGTTTATTTGTACAGGTACACATGCAGGCCAGAGGTCAACCCCAGCTGTTGGTCTTTAGGAGCCCTACACTTGTTTTCTGAAACACGGTCTCTCACTGGTTACAAACACATACCTGGCTTTGTTGTTCGTTTGCTTGTTTTTAACATGGGCACTAGGGCAACACCTTCATCTACTGAGTTCCCACCACCCCACCCTCTAAGAAGCAGAAGGAAACTACTCAGGCCTGTCCTTCCACAGCATGCCATCCAACCAGGACAGACACAGTCTGAGACCACAGTTAGAGGTCAAACTGTACCAAGCCAAGCAGTGATCTGATCCCTGAAATGGAGGGTGGGATACGATATCAACATGATAGAACACCAAAAAAGAAAGAAATTTTGATCAGAAAGACTTTCCAAAGCTATGATAGCATGAGAGAGAGAACTGATCTCAATGTGAAAATACTAAAAAATAAAACATGCTACAGTGTTCCTTTGGTAATATGAGGGGACCAAGAAGGAGAGGAGTTGTTAAGCCTTTTTCTGAGATTAGCAACTAATAAAGGCTCCACGGGGGCTGGGATGATGGCTCAGTGGTTAGGAGCATGTCCAGAGGAGTTGGACTCAGTTCCCATCACTCACATGATGGCTCACAACTGTCTGTGACTCCAATTCCAGGGGATCCAACACCCTCTTCTAGCCTCTGAGGGTGCACACATACACATGCAAATACACATAAAATAAAAATAACAAAATTTTTAGAAAAGAAGCAATTATCTGAACCAATTTAGCAAACAAGAACTGGAAAGTACCATAAAGCATTTTTAAACATCAAATGTCAAAAAGTGTCTCGTGCTGAAGGACTCTGACTCAGCAAGCCCCTGGGACTTTCAAAGCCAGAAAGAGTTTCTAGAAAGAATTGGTTCTTCCTCTAGGTACAGAAAGACACAAAATAAAAGAGAAAGAATTGAGCTGGAGAGATGGCTCAGTGGTCACTGAGCACTGGATGCTCTTTCAGAGGACCTGGGTTCAATTCCCAG
>NC_022010.1:42129207-42135837 GCF_000317375.1 Microtus ochrogaster
AAATGTAAAAAAAAAAAAACCAACTTAAGGAAATACCAGGGAAGACTTGAAGACTTTACAGAAACTGGAGCCTGCTTGGATAAGGGACATGGGGAAGAGGGAAGTATCCAATTTTACTGGGAGGTTCCGGCTTAGTTGACTACATTGAAAATGCTAGGGCTGAGGACAAAGAAAGGGAAGGTTTGGTGCACTGTGTGTTCAGAGTCACTAAAGTACACCGTACTATCTAGTTCTGCTCCAGTGTGGGCCACTGTACAGTCAAGTGAGCACTGGGCAGAGCAGACAGAACAGCTCAATCAATGATGGAAGGGCTGTGGTTTTAGCTCATAGCTTCAGAGACAACTCCCAAACAACTGGCACTTAAACTTTAGGAGAAGATAAGCACAGTAGTATCTGCTATGAGGTAGTTGAGGTACATGGAAGACATTAGAGGACCTATTATGTAAGCGTACTTCTAGGGTGAAGTTAAGAGCTAAGTCAACACCCCAATCTCCCATCTGCTCAACTTAGCTAGGGGAGCCATGGAATAGGGAGAAAAAGTTACACTGCTGCGGGTACTAACTGTGGACAACACACCTAGTACACGGAAACTCGAGGCTGGACGAGGAGCACAACCCTTGTACTCTGGTATGTACCACACTCATTATTTTACTTAAGTCTTATGATTTTCCAGCAGGGAAGAGCATTGCCTCACACAGGCAGGGCTTGGTAAGATGGCCAAGTCAAGCACATAAGCTAGGGATTCTGCTGAAGCTTTGGATATGAGAAATGAAAAGAGAAATCTGAAATTTCAGGGTGAGGCTGTGGCTTGGTTGACTGAGTAGAAAATGCTATTAACTGAGATAAGAACAAAGGGGAAGCTTTCGGTGGGTTGAAATTATGCACATTTCAGTATAGGCTGCTTTCACCGGGAAACTGTATGTCCTTCATGCTTAAACAGCTGCCGTCTCGTCGAGATGACTTTCTGAACTGTGTGTTGTAGTGACCATGAAAAGGTTATGTTTGCAGGGGCTCAGCCACAATGCCTCAATTCTCACAAGAGGCATGTATGTGCCAGTGTCTATCTGGAACTAAGGGGGCCGTCAGTACTATGAAGCTTCACTGAAAACACATTCTGAACTAATCAGCCACCAAGAGAGTAGCCCTACAAGGACAGTTTGAGTGAGTGACTGTGGGGCATGGGGCGGAGGGGGGGGTTCCCACTGCTGAAATACTTTAAAGTACTCTAGTTAAGAAGTTAGAAAAGTAATTGACAGAAAAAAAATATACCTGCAAAGGAATTGTCCTGCCCACCTAAACGACAGGCACAGGATGGCAAAAATTAACATTACTGTGTACATTTGTCACATTACCATGTTGGGTAGCAGCAGAGTATAGATAGTAAAAGTAACTGGGTGTGAGTCTCAGTTCTACCAGAGATCCATGCATAACACAGCAAGTTACGTATCCTGTCTGTCACCGTGCCCGCTTCCTCCTCTGGGAAGTGATGTTACAGCAGGTACCTCACACAACTGTCAGGACATTAAATACACTAACATCCGCAATGCTGTCAAGACAGTGCCTGGCAAAGAACAAATAAGTAATGAAGAACTAATGCAGCTCCAGCTAAACGGGAGAGAAAAACCACACTTAACATGGCTGACCCAGCCTGCTCCACATGAAATAAATAGCACAGGAAAATCAAAATAACCCTAACGCTTGCTTAGCAGCTACAAGGTATCTTTTACAGAAAACATTTCACAGACATCTGGAGGAAGAATACATAGCCAAATATACAAAAGCAGAAACTAAAATGCTGAAAAGGGAAGTAAAATCAGTTTCATTTAGTATAGACCATTCATAGACCTCAGGCAAAAACTCCAGTTCAACCACTTTGTACTCAAGAAAGTACAACAAGGCAGGGGTATCTTTACTCAAGCAGTTTTCAATTATACACGGAGAATATTTTGAGGTAAATTATTTTGCTTCTAGTCTTTGGCCTTCATCTGCTCTGGAGATCATCACTGTATCTGAATCTATTTCCAAGTGTCAAGAAAGACTCCCTTCTGCCATTATTTCTGTTGTGTATCTGCTCCGGCATCCTCTTTAGAAGTTAAGACTTGCTTCTGTTGTTCTCGTGATGCCGGGGATGGAACTCAGGGCTGCCTGCATGCTTGTCAAGTGCTCTACCATGAATTACACTCCCAAACCTAAGATCAGATGTTAATAAAGCAAATCCCCAATAGGAGACACATCTCTACAAAGTCCAAATGATCATAGCACTAAAGTAGCTTTTTAATCCTAATTTGGGCTGGTGAAACAGCTCTCTGTGTAAAGCTGTTTGCCATCAAGCCTGACAACCTGATTCTAATCTCAGCATCTGCATGGTGGATGGAGAGAACCACCTCCTCCAAGATGTCCTCTAACCTCCACAAGAGCACACACACACGTGCACACACACACACACACACACACAAATATGTAACTGTTTAAAAAAGAAAATAAAATCTCAAATGCCCTTATTTCTAGAAGCTAAGACTTTCTGATAATTCCACATAAATTTAAACTTGCATTATGTGGAAGAAGCAAAGGGGCTGAAGATGAGAAGTAAATGACAGAGGTCCTTTCAGGGCAGTGGGGATCTGGCTGACAAAGGACACAATTTCTATCCCTTCAACAAGCCCACACCCAGTGCAATCAGTGGCTTTGCACACACAGGCCCTCCTCTCCTCCTAACCCACAGTTGTCCCTTCTTAACCTTGCTGGGTCAATTATAACCTAAAACCTTAGCTCCCAGAAATTCTTACATTACCCTCATAATATCAGTCTGGATTGTTACCACAAGTTTTAAGGCAGGGCACCAACCTTGTCCCCTGCTCTTATCTATAGAGTCTGGCCTATAAAATCTCACTACAGCACCTCAGTCCTTTCTCCCAGATTCTGAATACCCCCCCCCCCCGTCTCCTTCAGCAGTCTTGGATCTTGGCTTCTCTGTCTTCTATTCCCGGCCCTGAACGAATCATACCCATCCTCGCTCACCGTCCCTAAACTCTCCTCCCTCGTCCTAACACATGCCCGCCAGTTCCTCCTCTTAGAAATTCTTCCCAAACAAGTCACTCGCAGCAGGCGCTCTCAGGTCTGCCGCGCCCCGCACTGCGTGTCATCCCAGCCCTGCCAAGACTCCCGATGCTCGCGGCGCGCGCACCCAGCAGCCCCGACAGCCAGCCGCTCCCAGCCCACCTGCTCTCCTCCACCAGGCGCTCCCTGCCGCCGCCAAGATCCATTCGCGCGCCCTCCGGACGCATCCGGGACTGCAAGGCCGTCTCCGGGCTGAAGAGAGGCTCCCGGCCGCTTCGGTCACCAGGGCGCCCGGAGCACTTTCAGGACAGGGAGGGCACCACGGTTGGTGGGCTCAGAACCATGCACTACACCCTGGAGGCGTCAGCGCCAAGGACTGCTGCCTCAGCTGCCTTTCTACCCTTGCCACCCCCACTTCCGGCCCCAAGAACTACAATTCCCAACAAGCCCTTCGAAGATTGGCCACTCCCGGCATGCACTGCCCTACCCAATCCCAGGCTGAGCTAACTTGGGCGCACAGGCTTTAGCTGCGCGTGCTAGGCTAGTTTAACCAGGCAGAGTACCAGGTTGAAAACTCCAGCTAACCACGGTCAGGAATCTGAAGGTGTACTCTTGTCACACACACTTTATCCTGGAAATCTGACTCTATCGGAGGTTAAGATAGACAAGGAAGCTGACATAATCAAAATTCGATAAACTTCACTTCAGTCCATCACCAATAGTGATTTAATTTTAACACCTACACTTCAGCCCATCGTGATTTAATATCTATTGGTGTTGGGGGACCCAAGCCTTTAAATCAAGAGGTCACAAACTGAAACGCAAAGGAACAGTATAAAGGCTAGCCTTTGTGGGAAGGTCTTCAGCAGGAGTGATGTCAGGGTACAGGCTTTTGCTTGTTTGTAAACATTTTTAAATGTGTATGAGTGTGCCTGGGTGTATGTGTGTGCATCACGTGCATGTAGGTACCCGCGAAGGCACCTATCTAGACAGGGACCCCCAACTGGGAACCGGGTCCTCTGCAAGAACACATCGTTCTCAACAGCTGAACCAATTCTCCGCCTTGTTTTGGTTTTGTAGCAGAGGCTGGCCTTGAATTCAGGATCCTCATACCCCAAGTGCAGATACTATAAGCATACACCATCAAGGCTAGACACAGCAGTTTCTAGGGTATGAGTTAACAGGGGGATGAAAGGAGAGGTGGGAAAGATAGACTAAACGGCTCTGACAGATACTAAGAAGATACGATGTTTTGGAAACTACTGCTTCATAGTAATCAAAATTGGGGGAAGGCAAGATGGTTCAGTAAGTAAAGATGCTTGCTACCAAGCCTGACTACTAGAGTTCCAGGCTTAGACCCCCAATTTGGAAGGAGAGGACCAACTCCTGAAAATCATCCTCTGTCCTCCACATAAGCGTTTGTGTACACACACACACACACACACACACACACACACACACACACTAAGTAAAATGTAACATAAAAGAAGTTTTAAAGCCAAGAAGGGAATGAGACAGAATATTGTGGAGATGTGGGCATTCTCATGCAAGCAGAACAGTTTATGAAATGACATTTTGAGGAGCAGAAATCTTAACCATAAAACAGTGAGTTTTATCAAGTATGTACAAATGAGGAAATCTGGTCAAATCTGCTTACAAGGCTAAGTCTGATGATGTGGAAGGGGATGGAGCGGTCCCACATTAGAGGTAGAAGGAAAGTAGATAGAGGGGTTAGAAGTGCCAGGATGAGTCAGTGGGTGCTGGCACAGAGTGAAAGGAGCCAGTTACAAGAGAAGAGCAGAAATCTGAACTGGGACGTTTCAGCCTTTTTCCAAGAAGGGAGTCTACCTTTAGCTGTAACTAAATGTTGACAAATGGACATTGGGACCTCTGGCTGCCAGGTACTAGAGTTTTGTTTTGTTTTGTTTTGTTTTTTCCAAAACAAGACAGGATCTGCCCTTTAAGGTAGAGTTAACTACATTTCTAAATATAGGCAGAATAATGTTCAGACCAAGGAAAGCTTTTCTCTAGGCCGAAGGGGGCCCTTTGGTTGCTAATTTACAATCCCAGACCTAAGCAAGAGCAGAGGGTAGAATAAGGAGGTTAAGATTATACTAAGATTACGACAGTATTAAGGTAAGAATCAGCATCATGTTATATCCAGCCCTTCACAAAATAAGAGGGTAGAGAAGAGAACAAGGACAACTCCATTAAAACTAAGGACGGTTTAAAAAACACAGCTTCTAAGGATTCTCTAATTTGGGCTGGGGATGTAGCTCATTTGGTAGGCTGTTGCTGATATTTGATCACACTGTAACGCACAGATTGTGTTATTTACTAGAAAAACCTGTTTCTAGTTGTGGTGCGGCTCAGCCCTAGCACATCCCCTTTAAAACAAGAGCTTTCTGCTTAACTACTGTAAACAGGGTTAAATGAAGTCAACCACAGGTCGAGAGGCTGAGCTGGTAGCCTGGCAGTGGTGGCGCACACCTTTAATCCCAGAATGGGAGGCAGAAGCAGGCGGTTCTCTATGAGTTCGAGACCAGGCCTGGTCTACAGAGGCAGAGCCAGCAACTAGTTGGCAGGAAGTGAACATAGGATTATTAAGAAAAAACCATAGAGAGTAAAGGGGAATTAGGAGCATGGATAGAGAGAGGCAGAGGAAGTAGAAGGGAGGGACATTCAGTTGGAGGGTCTAGTTGAGACAGTGTAGGAGAAAGGCTTCTGGGATGTCAGCTGAGGAAGAAGATCAACTGGGTGCTTTCTCTGCTTCTCTGAGCTAGCAGGCCTTCACCCCAGCATTTGGCTGTTTCATTGGTAAAAATCTAATGATTGAAGGGTTTTTTGTTTTGTTTTATTTGTTTAGTTTTTCCAAGACAGGGTTTCTCTGTAGCTTTGGAGCCTGTCCTGGCACTAGCTCTTGTAGACCAGGCTGGCCTCGAACTCACAGAGATCCACCTGCCTCTGCCTCCCGAGTGCTGGGATTAAAGGTTTGGTTTTGGTTTTGGTTTTTTGAGACAAGGCTTCTCTGTGTTAACAGCTCTGGCTGTCTTGGAACTAACTAGCTCTGCAGATCAGACTCAGATTTTGTTGAAAACAACAGTAGCCTCCAAGGTTCAACCCCCAGCACCACGATGAGACAGTGGAGTATATCTGTAAATCTCAGCACTCGAGAGGCAAAGCATCCCAAGTTCGACTGCATCCTTGACTACATACAGAGTTCGAGGCTGCCCTAGCGCTGGACGTGAGATCCTGTTCAAAAGAAAGACCAGTTTCAATCAAGAAAAGACAAAGTCCAAGTTAGGTGTGGTATCAGATGCCTGTAATTCCATCAGTCAAGACACTGAAGTGGGAGGATTGTTATCTGAGCAACAGAGTAAGGTCCTGTTTCAAAATAAATAAATAAATACATAAATAAAAGTTAAAATAAAAAACACTTGACAAAGTATTTCAAATTAAATACAATAACATACTTTTTAAAGATAATACAAAATGGCTAGATTCAGGGCTGGAGAGCTGGTCCGGAGGACCTGAGGGAAGGACAATCAGTGCCTCTGGCAGGCCTTGCCCTTT
>NC_022010.1:42137302-42138318 GCF_000317375.1 Microtus ochrogaster
GGTTCCTGTCCTGGAACTAGCTCTTGTAGACCAGGCTGGCCCCGAACTCACAGAGATCCACCTGCCTCTGCCTCCTGAGTGCTGGGATTAAAGGTGTGCATCACCACTGCCCAGCCATCTACCATGTTAATATAATTTTAAAATAATCATTTGATTATCTCACTTGATATAGCAAAAAGTATTAAATAGAGTTCAACATTCAAAATTAAAACTCAACAAACTAGGCACAGATGGGAGCTTGTTCATCCTAATAACATCTTTTTAAAATGTGGTACATAACAAAAAGCATCTTTAAAAAAATCTGCCCTAGTTAAGGAATACTTGGGACAGTGAGATGACTCAGCAAATAAAGGTGCTTGCCACCAAGCCTGACCTAGGTTTGATCTCCAGGACCTCATGGTTGAAAGAGAACCAACTCCTACAAACTGCTCTCTGACCTCAACAAACACATAGGCATTAAAATACATAAAAATGTAAAAGAGAAAGAGAAGAGAAGCCCTCACCCCCCCAGTTGGAATGTTTTCCCTCTGAAGTTGAGAGCAAGGTAAGGATATTCAGTTGACCTACTAATTAAAGCACGGTACTAGAATCCCTGGTGCAATATGGACAACAAGTAAAAATACAGGTTGGAAACAATTATACTAAGTAAAATTTTTTTCAAGTTTTTTAAAAAAAAATACGGTATGAGCTCATTTGTATAAAAAGCTAAAAACTGTAAACTTATCAACAATGACTAAAGCCACATTAGTTAACCCTTAGGTAGCAGGTGAGGGGAAGAATACAAAAGAGCACAAGATAACCTTTACAAGTGATTGATATATTTATCATTATATGGTGATATTTTCACAGGTATCTGTTCTGTGCACCTCTATAAACTGTACACTTTAGATGAATGTCTTTTCCTGGCTATCAGTTATATCTCAACAAAATCGAGGGAAAAGGAAACCTAAAAAGTGCACTAAGCAAAACAAAGTGGAGGGGGAAAGTGTGAGAAAGTTGTGAGGATTGTGAGCTGA
>NC_022010.1:42139240-42180756 GCF_000317375.1 Microtus ochrogaster
AAAAAAAAAACAAATACTACACCAGATACGAATGGTAAAATTGATGTTTGTCCAAAACATGTGACATATGTCGTTGCTTATCTGAAATCCACATTTAATTGCCCCTCTGTTTTCTCTGGCCATAGTAGGCACTGTCCTGTCTACACTGTATGAAATCAAGCCTCTACAAAGAGTGGCTGCTTGAATTCTATTTCTTTTGACTTGGATTCGGAACTGTTCCACTCCAGGCCAAGTTAGAAGCCACATCCACAACAGTGCCTCATTCACACACGTATTCAAAACCTCTTGCTCTGAAGGTTGTGTGAAGGTAAGAGCTACATTCAAATGGTTTACAGCTTCTCTACCCGAGCCTATTACAACACCTGGGACACAGTGAACATATGATTAACTGAATAGCTAACGCTTGTGCTCTGAGAAAATGCACAGTTGACCTTTTAACTCCAGACTTTGCACCTGGCCAATAAACACCTCTGTCAGCTGTGCGTGCTTGAGTGCTTACAAGTGTGCTTGTGTGCTTGTGTGTGTGCGTATCTGTGTGTGCAGTAGTGACAGGGGAGGCACTGAGCCAGGAGCAATAACACGCTGGTTACATCCATAGTCAGCAAGCTCAGCTAGCTCACAGAGTGGTGCTGCCCACATCTGGTGCTGGCCTTCTATCTCAATTAACTCAGTTGAGAAACTTCCTCATAGACATGCCTAAAGGTTTGTCTCCTAGGAGATTATCACATAGCCAGAACTAAGATATTAATATCTAATATTCTATTTATAACTTTTTATTATTTCTTTTCAATATGAACTCTCAAAATAATGTAAAATTCAGAATGTAAAGTCGTGACTATAATCCTGGAAATACAATTTATTTTCTCTGGGCTTTTGTTTTTTTTTTAAGTTTTTGGAGACAGGTTTTTCTCTGTGTGGCTGTCCTGAAACTCACTCTGTAGATCAGACTGGCCTCAAATTCACAGAGATCTGCCTGCCTCTGCCTCCTGAGTGCTGGGATTAAAGGTGTGCGCCACCACCAACCATTCAGCAGAGTTTCTTACTATGAGACGAGGGAGGCAGAATGGAGATTCAGAGAGTTTAAATATTTATCTTAAGGAACAGAGCTTATGGGAATCAAATTCATATCTGTGACTCCAAAGTCAGTTTGACTATACCATCTAATTGATTTTGGATTGATTACTTCTAAATCTAGTCTTTATGGTAATGTTTGTATCAGCAGAACACTTCTCTGATCACAATTTCACATTTAAACTTTAATTGCTACACAAGTATAAAGTCAGATTCCTTCACAAAAATAGTAGCAAATATTAATGAGTATGTGCAGCACGTGGAAACACTGGTGCCCTCACACTCTGGTGTTTCGAGGGTTTATAACATAAGCGCTAGGAAAAGCAATCTGCCAGTTCCTTAAAAAGCTGAAGTGCACAAGGCAGTGGTGGCGCACGCCTTTAGTCCCAGCACGCACAAGGCAGAGGCAGGCGGATCTCTGTGACCTCGGGACCAGCCTGGTCCACAGAATGAGTTCCAGGACAGCCAGGGCTACATAGAGAAACCCTGTCTTGAAAAACCAAAAGAAAAAAAGACTTGAAGTGTTATCATATGAGCTAGCAATCTATATCTAGCATATGACTAAGAAATGAGAACTTATGCCCACACAAACCTCATATAGGAATGTTCATAGCATGCTATTTATAATAACCACAAAGTGAAAATAGTCCAGCTGTCTATTGGAGGTATGGAATGGAATACTATTCAAGCATTAAAAGGAGTGAGGCTTGGACTCCTTGTTAAAAAAATAAACCAACCTAGAAAACCTTGTTCAGTGAAAGAAGGAAACAAAAGATCATATATTACATGATGATCCCATTTACAAGATGTGTCCAGACTGCCATTTTTGTTCTCTTTTGTGTGTGACCTGTCTACTGACATGATATTCCCACAATGCTTCATTCTTGTATCTTTAAAAATCTGGAGACTGTGAATGTCGGGGGCTTTAGTCGTTGGGGAAGCTTGAAATTCCAAACAAAACAAGAGGTCATAATTGATGAGACACCGAGGGGCAGTCTAAATACTAAGACTTGGAATCAGGCTTCAGCTGTGAGAGAAGACTAGGACCAAAGTTAGTACTTATATTAGCGTAGGAATGCTTTTATACATTGGTGTATTTGTTATCTGTCCTATAAATAGCTAAAATTAAAAAAATCCAAAATCTAAGCATACCCAGTTTATTATAGTAAATGCATGCTACCAAAATCTAAATGCAGTCGCTTTCTTACAGAAGATTAGAAACAGGATGGGCAGGTCAGAGAGATGGCTCAGTGGCTAACAGTGCTTGCTGCCAAGCCTGACAATTTGAGTTAGATCCCTACATGGTAAAAGAGAGAATAGACTCCCACAAGTTGTCCTTTGACTTGACACGTGCGCCATGTCACATGCGCTCTCACACACAGACACACAAAAACATATAATATAAAAAGTATACAGAATTTTCAGGCTGGGTATGTAAGTGAACACAGCCCTAAGAAGGCAGAGGCAGGTAGATCTTTGTGAGTAAGAGACCAGCCTCACTGATTACATAGGGAGTTCCAGGTCAATCAGGGCCACATATGAGAACTGCTGTTAAAAAAAAGCGGGGGGGGGGCATCTACACTCTCTGTAGTTTACTCCTGCAAATGAGCAGAGGGTGCAGAGTTATAACTAATGGCAGAGGGCTAATGCAGAAAGAAATGTCTTGTGCTTACAAAAATCTCAGAACTGTAAAGAATTGTTTTTCTTTTCTTTCTTGAAATAGGGTTTCTCTGTGTAGTCCTGGCTGTTCTAGAACTCACTCTGTAGACCAGGCTGGCCTTGAACTCAGAACTGCACCTGCCTTTGCTTCCTAAGTGTTGGGATTCAAGGCATAGACCATCAGCAGCCAACTCAGAACTGTAAAGAATCTTAAGACAACTTAGAAAAGCGTAAGTACTTTCTTGTTTTGAAGCTGACTAAGGTCTACAGAACTTCATAAGGTAATATAGCCAATGACTAAAAGGAAAGGTAAATGTACTATTCAATAAATCAGGAACCTTAGTAACATTTTTGTTTGGTCGGTTGGTTTTTGTTTTGTTGTTTTGAGACAGTCTCACTCGGCGGCCCTGATTAGCCTGGAATTCACAGAGATCCACCTGTCTCTTGAGTCCTAAAATCAAAGGCGTGCACCACCATGCCTCAACCCATACATTCTTCTTTGCAATCTAGCTTTCCAAGCTGCTAGCAGTTCAAAGGAAGTGGGGGTTGGAGAGCAGAATAGCAAACTCAAGAACCTATTCCAAAAGCATCAGGCAATTCTACTCAACATACCAGGTTCTATTGTTGGTCCTGCTCAGTTCAAACCTTTCACCATTGGTTTCTAATACACCTTAATGCGTACACTATGTTAGCTGAGTATATGCAGTTATATTTTTGCCACAGTAAAGAAAACTAACTTGACTTTTGTTGTTTGGGGACAGGGCCTCTTTTACATAGCCCTGATTGTCCTGGAACTCACTAACTAGATCTGGCAAGCCTCCAACTCACAGAAATTCACTTGTCTCAGCCTCCAGAGTGCTGGGATTAAAGGCGTTGGACACCACACCTGGCCCGACTTGACTTCTGAGAATAAGGAATTGTATTTCTTAAAGTCTTAAAAGAAAATTTTATGTTTCCTTGAGCTAAGACTACTGTGGCTCATCACACACACACACACACACACACACTGTTATGGTTCTTTGCTTTTGGCTGGAATCATAACTTGGGATGGCTTTTGTTTTTAACCATACTTCAAATATAGAAAGCATGAAGTCTTATTTTTAAGATAAATCAATAACTATCACAATCTTTACTAGAAAAGGCAGATGTGGTATAACTAGGTTTCCGTTGGTAAAGTAAAACAGAAAAAAGTTAGAAAATACAATACTTATATATACAACTGTGCATGATAAGAGATATTTTAAGTTATGGGAATCCCAAGCAAAAAATAGTAAAACGTGTCACGGCTGTTGAATTCGCAAACCACAAGGCATTGTGACATTACTAAATTAAACATAGGCTACTGTGGTTTTTAGATACTTTGGGTTAGCACAAATCTCTGGCTCAGGTCTCTACTAAAGAAATTTTAGGAAGTGGAGAAAATGGTGGCAGAGATTTCTACAAGGACAACATTTGACGCTAAGCTACGTCTGAGATTGTTTTGAGCTGTTGAGGTGGGGGAGGGGGGCGCGGCGAATACCGTGCACGCTTCTACGCAAATGCGCTGTGAGAAAAGAGGTAAAAAAGGTAGACTATAACGTTTTGTAAATGGAAAACGAGTTATTAAGCAGGAATGCAAACATCAAATTTTCTAATAAAGACGATTAGGGAAAAATATATATTCGTCTCGCAACTCAATTGAACGACAGAAAAATGCAACTAAATAAACAGAAGTACTTACCTTTCCACGGGAAGATGAGATCTTACTAAGGTAGCTAGTACCGTGCCAAAGATTTATAGAGTACCGACTGAGAGACGGTGCAGATACATTAGCATTTACTAATTGTTAAGGTGACACAAGATTGTTACCGTAGCTTTTGCTAGCGGACGAGGGAACTCCGGGGGGTCTGTCCAGCCTCCCGAGACTGCAGTGCAGAGGGGCGTGCCGAGTCTTTTCGCAGCAGGAGGGACCAGGAGAACTCTCAAGACCGGGCTGGTGTTTCAGGCTCGGTTCCGGAGACGCTCGGGTCCAGCCGCTGCCACTGGTGCGGAACGTCCAGGCGCTAGGACAGCGGCTCTGCACGGCGCCACAGGCTGCGGCTCTGGAGCGGAGCCCCCGGCCGGCAAGGGCCGCTAGGGGCCAGTTCCGCGTGGGCCGCTCTGGCCCTCGGTTCGTCTCGGTAGCCCCCCTCCCCTCCCGCCGCCGAGGGTGGGCGGGGGAGGACGCAGCCAGCGCGCGTGCGCGCTCCGCGCTGCAGCTAGTCTGCGTGCGTGAGTGGGAGGCGGCGGGCCTGCGACTCCGGCCTTCCCGGCTGACTGCTCCGACGCCGCAGCTCCAGTCATGAACCGGTTCGGGAACCGGTTGGTGGGAGCCACGGCGAACCCGCCGCCGCCGCCGAAAGCCCGCAGCAATGAGAACCTCGACAAAATCGACATGTCCCTGGGTGAGGGGCCGGGGCGGCCGCGTCGCGGTGGGGGAGGGGGCGGGAGTCTCGGTGGGGGAAGGGGCGGTTGGTCGCGGTTGCCGGGAGGGTTTGGTCGCGCGTGGGCGGCACCGGTGGGGACCCCCGAGGTGGGGCGGGAGAGACCCCGGCGTGCCCAACCCCCGAGGGGTAGGGAGGGGCCATGGTGAGGACTAGTCGGGCCGCGCGGCCCGCAGGGACGGCGGGTGCTGTCCTTTTCCCACGCGGTACTAGCTCTCTCGGGCCACGGTTTCCCTTAGGCGTGTGCGCACCCCACCGGCCTTTTCCTTTTGAAGGGTCTTAAAAGCCGGTTAGGGTTGCGACCGGCTAAAGCCAGCGGCTACAGGAAGGATTTCCCTGACGTGACCGTGCCTAGACGTGCGCCTGGCCTGGGCTACTTTCAACCGGCGCCCCCGTGGGAAAGCCGTGGAGGGGGCGGGGACGCGGTCCTGGAACGGGCGCTGTGAGCTTCGTTAAGCCAGGACCGTATAGCTGTGTTTGATTAGGTGTTTACTGAAGCACGTTCCCTAGCCGGGTCTCAAAGTTAGCTAGTTGGGGGCGGGGAGGCAGAGATGTACGCAGATTGCTAAAACGTCTGTTAGAACCAGGGGTCCAGCGCACATAAAAAGGATGCCGTTGATTACGTTAAAAAAAAAAAGCATGATGATAGGGTTTTTTTTATTTTTGTAAAAAAATTCAGATCCAACGCTGAAGCCTTCCGTTTGGTCCCAAAGTAATTCCATTTTCTAGAATCAAGTTATGGCAATGGATAAAGTCAGTGCTGCCTGCTTTTTCTTTTCCTGGGTCTTTTCTCCCCACCGCCACCCCTTTTTGACTACTGAATTCAGGTGTGACCTTTTCTGAGGATGGTATTTAGGGTAATACTGTGCCTGGAACCATTCTTTTGCTTGCTAATTCTTTACATTCGGCTTACCTCTTCTGTTAATTTGGAAAGTTTTTGATCAGCAGTTGAGAACTCTTTCTTGGTGTCTGGGGTTGCCTCAAGTCAGAACCTTAGGTTTGAATTAGAAGATTAGGAGGCATATGTTTGGCATCTATACTGACCTATGCTGATCAGTAATAAACTCCTAAGAAAGTGAGGACAGCTTTTGAGCAAAAGGCGTGAATCCATATCACAAATGCTGGATGCTTACAGGCTGCTAGGCAGTGGGCTAAATAATACACATTTAATTTCCTGACAACCTCACAAATGTTGTGCTCTTATTGATAGGTAATCTAGAGCCATACTATTTCGGGGAGACCCTGCTCCCGACACTTCTAACCAAGTGACTAAGGACAAATTACTTGTTAGTGCTTTTTGTCTAAAAAGGTGATGGTGGGGGCTAGAGAGATTGTCCCGTGGTTAGCAGCATATTTTGTTCTTACAATGACCCAAAGTTTGGTTCATAGCACCCACTTTTGCCAACTTGGCTCCCAACTTCCTGTAACTCAGTTCTAGAGATCCCATTCCCTCTTTTGGCATCCATAGACACTGTGCTCATATGCACAAACAATCTCATACACACCGAATTAAAAATGAAAGTCTAAGAAAGGTGACAGTGATTACCTAGAGATAGTTGAGTGTAGCTGTATTCTAATTGTTATTAATAAAAACCCAAAGTCAGATATAGGGGTGAAAACTAAAGAATCAGAGAAAAAGAGTGGCCAAACTACTAGAGTTCTCACCTCTACCAATGGTCAGACCAAAAGGGTGATCCTTCCTCAGAATGCCTTCTCTGACTGCTCCTCAGACGGACTGCTTCAGCATGCACTGAGCAGTCCCTTACCACCTTATGTTCCTCTCTCCGCCCAGCCATATCACTCCTGTCTCCCTAGTGCTGGGATTATAGACATGGGATCCCAACTGCTAGGATCACTTTTGTGTGAGCTCTGTTTCTGTTTTAGAGAGGATTGCCCAGGATGGCCTTGAACTAACAGAAATCCATCTGCTTCTGTCTCCCGAGTCTTGGGATTGAAGGTGTGCGCCACCATTGCCTGGCCTCAAGTGGTTTAGCTCTGTGCTCTGATCTTCAGGCAAGCTTTATTTGTTAAAACACAAATATCACCACAGTTGGTTCTCTCCTGCCTTTGATTCCAGAGATTAAATTCCACGTCATCATTCTTTTGCTCACTGAGTCATCTTGTGTTTTTAGTATGTGTATGTATGTGCAGGTACTAGGCATGTGGATGCCAGAAGTTGGCATCTGGTGTCATCTTAGTCTCTACCTTTATGAGGCAGGGTCTCTAACTGAGCCTGAAGCTCATCCATCTGCCTAACCTGACAGGCCAGCGTGTATCAGGGGTCCTGTGTCTGCCTCCCTATTACAGGGATTACAGACTTGTGCACAGAGCCCAGCTTTGTATAGGAGAGCTGAGGATCTGAACTCAGGTCCTCATGCCTGATGGGTAAGTATTTTACTGACAGAGCCACCCCTCTAGCCCCATTTGTGTGTGTTTTGTTTGATAAGGACATCAATTAAAGGGGGCTGGTTCTTTTCAGAGTAGAAAAAGAGTGTGTGGAGAGCTGATCGAGCCGTCTTTTTCTCAGGAGAGGCCTCCTCTCCTCCAGGTGCTTTGCTTTTAGTGAGAATCTTAGAGATGCTGTCTTACCAGGTCTACAAAAATTTAGAATCTGCACCTGGGTGTGATGAAACACACCTGTAATACCAGCAGAGAAGTGGCGGTAGGCAGATCTCAGAGTTTGAGGCCAGCCTAGTCTATATAGTCTAGGCCAGTCATGAATACATAGTGAGACACATGTCCCTGCCCCCCTCCCAAAAAAGTCTGGTTTTCTTTCTTTTTTTTTTTTCCTCCCTCTTTTCCTCCCTCCCTCCTTCCTTTTTTTTTTCTTTTTTGTGGCTCTGCTGGATTGATATGAGAACTTAGAGTATTTACCAAGTTAACTCGTAACTGACATTGACTCAGCTTCTTAATTAAAAATTAATATTTATGCCCTTTTTTTCATAGGATTGTTGTGAGAATAATTGAATGCACTATAATTATCTCAGACACACACACACACACACGTACAATTATGTGTATGTTTTGCCTACAAATGTCTGTATACCATGTGAGTACCTGGTGCCTGTGGAAACCAGAAGAGGGTGTCGGATCCCCTGGAACTTGAGTTGTAGCCGTTTACAAGCTGCTATGTCGTCACCGGGAATTAAACCTGAGTTTTCTAGAAGAGCAGCAAGTGCTCTTAACTGTTGACCCATTCTCTAGCCAAAGAAAAAACTTTAAGTAGTTCGTTGTAGTGTGTCTTTGGTGCAGGAGAATTGTCTGTATTCTGTCAGTCATGTTATAAATAAACGCTGATTGGCCTGGTAGGAAATACAGGCAGGAAAACCAGACAGGAAGTAGAAATGATGTAATGGGAACAGGAGAATTCTGGGAAGGAGGTAGTTGATTCCTCCCACTCTCCTGCCCAGATCACCGAAGCAGCAGGATGTGATCTGTCCCACTGAAAAAAGGTACTGAGCCACATGGCTAACATAGATCAGAAAAATGGGTTAATCAAGATGTGAGAGTTAGACAGTGAGAGGCTAGAGCTAATGGGCCAATCAGCTTTATAATTTATGGAGACCTATGTGTGATTTTCTTTGGGCTAAACAGTTGAGGGGTACTGGGCGGGACAAAAACCCCAACAACAAGCAGGCCTGGTCCCTCCATGCTACACTTCTTTTTTCTTCTCGTACCTACCCTGTGTACTCATTGGGTAGGAGAGGCCATTTCTCTTTTCAAATCAAAACATTTTGTCTGAGGACTTAGATAATGAAGTGTTTTTCTATTTTTAATTTTTAGTTGTGGCAACAATTGTGCTACACACCAGTAATCCAGCATTGAGCACTCTGGAGGATGAGGCAAGAGGATCATGAGTTTGAGGATGGCCTGGGCCACAAGCAAGACCTTGTCTCAAATTAATTTCAGCTATATTTATGTCGTATATTCTCTTTGTAAAAATTACCCTGGTATGTTGGGCAATATGTATGGCACATGCCTTTAATGCCAGCACTTGGAGATGGAGGGAGATAGAGCTCCGAGTTCCAAGCCAGCCTTGTCTATGAGTTCAAAGCCAGCCAGGGATATATAGTGGGACCTTGTCTCAAAAACAACACAATTACCCTAGTAGTCAAAGCCAACACCTTCTTTGCCTTAATCCTCTGACCGGATTCATTGTTTGGGTATATTCTCAAAGCTTTGAGGTTGTAGATGTCTACTGGAAAATAAATAGTAAACTATTAAGGGAAAACAATGTTTCCTGTTTTCTTCTCAATGAGAATTATAAGTTCATAGATCTGATATTTATGAAACCTTTTGTTTTAAACATAGTGTTAGGATTTAGTATCTCTCAAAAGACTTCTATGTTGAAGCCTTAGTTCCCCAGCTGGTGGGGCTACTGAGAAGTGATTGAGTCATGAAGCCAATGGCTACTCTGGATTTGACTTTATAAGTTCGTAACTGAGTGCGTTATTTAGAAGAGGCAGGGCTGAGATGGGGCAGGTTACTTACTAAAGGTGTGCCTATGAAGGGCAGTGCCCTCTTCTCCTTTCCTGGATGTCAGAGGCAGTCAGCTTTCCCTCCATGCTCTTCCATCATGATGTTCTGTGTCACTATAGACCTAAAAACAAAGGGGCCAAATGACCACAGATTGAATGGAACCTCTGAAATTATGATCACCCCCCCCCCGAAAAAATAACACACCTTCCTATTTTCTTTTTCCTTTGGTTATTTTTCTTCAATGAAGGAATGTGACTAACACAAATGGATCTTAGTGTCTTTTTTAAAATTTATTTATTTTTTATTGAAAATTTCCACCTCCTTCCCTCCTTCCACTTCCCTCCCCCTCCCTCTCTAGTCCAAGGAGCAGTCAGGGTTCCCTACCCTATAGGAAGTCCAAGGTCCTCCCTGTTTCCCCCAGGTCCAGGAAGGTGAGCATCCAAACAGACTAGGCTCCCACAAAGCCCATCCATGCAGTAGAATCAAAACCCAGCGCCATTTTCCTTGGCTTCTCCGTCAGCCACACTCAGAGTCTGGCTTGATCACATGCTTCGTCAGTTCCAGTCCAACTGGCCTTGGTGATCAGTCCCGCAGTCTCAGTGGGTGGACGCACCCCTTGTGGTCCTGACTTCCTTGCTCATGTTCTCCCTCTTTCTGCTTTCATATGGACCTTGGGAGCTCAGTCCAGTGCTCCAGTGTGGGTGGGTCTCTGTCTCTAGCTCCATCCATCGCCAGATGATGGTTCTGGTAGTCCAAGGACACCGCAGACAAAAAGGCACTTTTAATGTCTTTTATCTTATTGATTTTGAAGAGCAAAGGTAGGGTCTTAGAGTGCTTACAGAGGAACATTCTACCACTGAGCTACACCTCCAGCCCTTGTGTTTTTAAATTTAGCAAGCTATTTTGCAGTTGGAAATTGGTCTCAAGAAGACAAATAACGTACTTTAAATTACATGTACTTGTTTGTGCATGTTGTTGTGTGTGTTTAGGCCAGAGAACAATGTATGAGAGAAATAATGTAAATCATATAAGAAATGATACTTACCGTTTTTTGTATTTCTTTCTCCGATTTAGGAAAAAGTAATTACATTGACATCTTTATGGTTAAAATTATTTGGAAAAACAATTGGAACTAACCTTTAGCTTTAGTAGAGGAAGTTTCTGACAGTACAATTTCTTTTGTTACTTGCATTTTCCGTCATCACAATTAAGGTTTGATTTAGGTCCTAGAGGGTTTTTCCTTCCTTCCCTTCTTCATCCTCTCTGTCTTTGTTGAGATAGAGTGACATTATGTAGCCAAGGCTGGCCTAGGAGTTACAGCAGTCCTCCTGCTTCACTCTGTCAAGTGCCAGGATTACAAGTGTGTGCCACCACACCCTGCTGAGTTTGGATAGTTCTTTTTCTTTAACATTTATATTTTTTGGGTCTGGGGTTGCACAACACAGTATGGGTGTGTGTCAGAGAACAGCTTGTGAGGATCAGTTCTCTCCTTTGACCATGATAATAAACTTGGGCCATCAGGCTTGGAGGCTTGGAGGTAACCTTTACTTGTAGAGCCATCTCCCTGGCGCCAGATATTTTTTTGAATGAGTATATTGTTGTTTCTGATAACCTTTGACACTTAATGAGTAAGAATTTGAAATACATTTAGTTTTCTCATCTTTACATTGTTCACTATGGTATTAAAGTGTGATGTTTATGAATTATTCTGAGGGGTTTGATAGTGTGCTTGGAATAATGAAGCATACAGAATTAGGTCAGAATAGAAAGAAGTAATTATGAATGACTTTGCTAGAGAAGAACAGAACTGAGTACTATATCTTTATGATGATATTTGTTAATTTTGCTTGCTATTTGTATGCCTGTTTCCATAAAAAATTGAAACTATTGAGAATGAAGATTGTCTTATACTGTTGTTTCCTTTATGGGAGACTTACACGTGAATTAATTGCATAAAGTGTACACCCAATAAGTGGTTTTTGAATTCGGGTGAATTTAAAAATGTCTTTTGAGGTCTTTATTGTTATTTTTGAGTTGGTTGGTTGGGTCTTTCTGAGAGTCCAAACTTGTCTCAAACTCTATAGTCAAAGCTGGCCCTTGAACTCCTCCTGATCCTCCTACCTCTGCCTCGTTTCCCTGGGATTACAGGCATGTGCCACCATGTCCAAGAACAAGAGTATACATTTTGCTGATGTTTGTAGTACAGGGGTTTGAACCCAAAGCCTTATATGTTCTAGGCAAACACTACTGCTGAGCTGAATCTACCTGCTGTCCCGTCTCCCTGGCAGAACTCATTAGTTGGTAGATCTATTGATTGGAACTTTTACTAGAGAAATTTTTCTCAAGCATTTCATCAAGTAAAACGGCCGATTGAAGCTTAGGATGAGGGAAGAGGATTGGAATCTAGGTAACCTAAGCTATAACAGTAAGTTCAAAACCAGCCTGGAGTACACACTAAGGCTGTCTGAAAAAGCTAAGATAATAATAATGGGGACTAAGTTGTGGGTATAGGAGAATATATTTACTATAAAATGAGACTGCAATTTACTCATTGTGTAAAAATGAAAATAATTATGGCATTACGTCTTTTGTAGATGATATTATCAAACTGAATAGAAAAGAAGGAAAGAAGCAAAATTTCCCAAGACTAAATAGAAGACTTCAGCAAAATGGTACCCGGCAATTCAGGATGAGAGTACGGTGGGGAATCCAGCAGAATTCTGGTAAGTTTTAAAATGCAGTTATATATGGATTCATAATGTGTAATGCGTTCAGCATAGACTTAAAACCTGAAAGGAATACACCAGTACCACTTCGTGATTCTTATTTGCATTCAGATTTTTGTTCTGAAAACTTAATTAAAAAATTATTTCCTAAGCCGGTCGGTGGTGGCGCACACCTTTAATCCCAGCACTCGGGAGGCAGAGGTAGGCGGATCTCTGTGAGTTCGAGGCCAGCCTGGTCTACAAGAGCTAGTTCCAGGACAGGATCCAAAAAGCTACAGAGAAACCCTGTCTCAAAAATCAAAAAAATTATTTCCTAAAATAGCTGATAATTGATCTTTAAATATTGTTGTTTAAAAGTGATCTCAGTTTATAAAGTTTGTTATATCTAGAGTTTAGAATTGCCAAAGATGATATATAGCTTCAGATTCTGTTTCCCCTCCCTAGTAAGTCTGATAGATAACTGACCCCAGCTTGAATTTGTTCAGTGAAAGAGCATACTGCACCACAAGCTAATTTACTCTGTTGTGAGACATCTCTGTTTACTAGAAGATTCTCAGTTTGAACTAAAGCACATCTAACAGGAAGCAAACTCACGTTGTATAAAGGAGAATCCTTTACTATGTGCAGACTGCTATTCTGCAAAGAAAATTACCTGCAGATTTATTTGTTTAGTTAGAGGCAGAGTCTCAATTGTGTAGTCATGGCTAGCTGTGTAGACCAGGCTGGCCTCAAAATCACAGACACTGCCTGCCTCTGCCTCCCAAAAACTGAGATTAAAGGCATGTGCCACTACTGCCCAGTTTTCCTTCAAATTCTTCATCTCATCATCCAAGAGCTTTATTTGTAAATTCCCAAAGGCGGCACTAAATTGACTGCTGTAGGTGTAAATAGTTAATTCTGTTAATCTGACAGCTGTTTACCTATAATCATTTTTTTCTTAAATAGATTGGGAGCAATAATTCACCATGTATATTATAAATTAACTTTTTTAGTAGCTATACCAGCATCTTAGAATAAACCTTTGTTCAAATAAAAAGAAACTTATAAGTCTTCTTCACATAATAAAAAAGCTTTTTTGGGAACTACATCTGCAATGGTATCTCCAGTTGCAGACACAAAGTTGAGAGAGGGGGACATGAAAGGCTTGTGTGACAACCCCTGCCTCTCAGTTCTCCCTCACTGCAAAAAAAAAAAGGGTAACAGCCTAAACAACAGGAACCCATTGAAGAGAATTTTGAGGAAGTGTGGTAAGGATGCTGAGGGTGGCTCACCACATTTGATGGCTTCTGGTGAGGGTGCAGGAGGGGACCAACTCAGTTCTACTAGAGGAGCAGGCCAGTGAGGGTTTGAGCGTGCGCCAGTAAGTGTATGGATAACACAAATTGGACTTAAAAAAAATATTTTTTATTTTATTTTATTTTGGGGGCAGATACAATGGGGGAGGAAATGGAAGGATTGGAAAATGAGAGTGATTAGGGTGTATGAGTGAGTTTCCCAAAGAATCATTAAAAATTTTTTAAAAAGATAAAATAAAACAGGGTTAGCAATGACCTAATGCTTGTTGGTGGCGGGAAGGTTTGGAATAAGAGAATCTTTTCTATTTTATTTTCCACAATAAAAATAGAAGGAATTTAAAAAAAAAAAACAACTTTGCCAAATTAATCAACTGTTTGTTTGTTGTTTCTCGAGACAAGGTTTCTCTGTAGCCTTGGAGCCTATTCTGGAACTAGCTCTTGTAGACCAGGCTGGCCCTGAATTCAGAGAGATCCACCTGCCTCTGCCTCCCAAATGCAAAGATTAAATGCGTGCGCCACCACTGCCTGGTTCTCAACTTTTAATTTTTTATTCTGTATTTTGAAAAGTAAAAATGAATCTTCAGTTGTTTGAGTGTAACTTATATGTTTAACAGTTAGTATACAAGCATCTATTCAAAAATACATATTATTGAGAGTGGAACCTACAAGAAACTTAACGTTCTTTAATAATTTTTTAAAAAAATAAAAATTATTTTTAATTATATGTAGGGTTGTGTGCATGTGAGTACAATTGTGATGGAACTCAGGCATTGGAGACCTTGGAGCTGAAGTTACATGTGGGTGTATATCACCTGATTTGGGAAGAGCAACAAGTGCTCTTAACAGCTGAACCATATCTTTAGCCTCTAATAATTTTTTGAATAACTGAATCTACTTTGTGTATTTTGGATAGGTATTTAATTGTTAAGAATGAATATATAATTATATTGATTTTATATTAAAGATTCATTTACAAATATTATTTAATATGCTATATTATTGTGCCATCATATGTTTATATATTTTGTTTTGAAGTAATTGTTTTGAGTTCAGAGTAGCCAGAAATAAAATTTATTTATATCTTCCATATCTGATAAATGGTTTGAACTGTCTGATTCTGGAAATACATAAAGAAACAATCTTTAGCTTTAAGGAGTTAATTTCTAGTGACAAATAACTTAGAGAAAATAGTTTTGAAAATGTCGTAAGTGGGCATGGCAGTGCATGCCTATAATCTCAGCATTTGACGGGCAAAGATCGGAGACTTGTAAATTCAAGGCCAGCTTGGTCTGTATAGTGAGACTGTCTCAAAAAATAACAGCTCAAGTTGGGACAAGATGGGATATAAAGGGGAGGGAGGGAGGGAGGGAAGCTGGGTAGTTACAGTATGGCTCAGCAGTAAAGAGCCATGCTTTTCACAAGAACCTAGGTTGGATTCCCAGAACTCACATGGTGGCTCACAACTGTCACTACAATCCCAGGGCATCCAACACTGTTTTCTGTCCTTGATGTGCACTAGGGACACACATACATACATGCAGAGCAAAGCATTCATACACATAAAATAGCAATTTTATTAAAGATACAGTATTATAGACTTCACATAATGGTTTTGTGCTAAGATAAAGTGTGATTTAATGAATAAAAATGAGATTTAATTTGCTCCCTGAAGCATCAGGAAAATTACCCTTTTATGGCGTTCTGATTTGAGCCGTGAGGTAAATGCTAGGAGAAGCTTAGCAACTCCTAAGATTGGGGTTACACTGGGTTAGGCGCTCTGCTGATGTGCTAACTTAACATAAAACATCTGCTTTTACTGCTGTTGGATTGTTGTTAATATCCGTTTGACTGCAAAGAGTTCAGGTTTCTACCTGTGGTATCTCTGATGGCATTAGTTTGAGGAAAGAGAATAACAACATAGATGACCATTGGCATATGTGTGGTATGATTTTGTTGGGTGAAAGACATAATTGAAGCCTCTAACTCCTTGTCTGAAATATTAACTTAGAAACTCATTAAACACTTGTAAAAACAACTTTAATGTTTGTGGTAGAAAACAAAAACAAACAACAGAGATGGTCAAAATGTTATCTGTACACCTATAGAGAATCCTAAAGACCAAAGGGGTCTGGGAGGTGGAAACTGCATTTAATCAAGGCATTGTCATTTTCTCATGCACATGGGCTCTTCTTTGAGTCTTTGTGACATTGGTAATTTAAATTGATTGAATACTGAAGCAGAATCTTAGCTTATGCTTTAAAACAAATTACTATGGGCTAGGTAGTTTGTAAACCCCAGTAAGTGTATTTCTTGGTTCTGGAGTCTGAAAGTCGTAGATCAGGATTCCACCAGAGTCAGGTTCTGATGAGAGCCTTCTGGGTGAAGCCCATGGACTTGTGATAATCTCATGTGCTGGGAAGAGGGTAGGTGTTGTTATATAAGCGGCAGGGCTACGTTCCGCCACCCGGCTAGCTTTACCTAAAATAATTACACGGAAACTGTATTCTTTTAAACACCACTTGGCCCATTAGTTCTAGCCTCTTATTGGCTAGCTCTTACATATTGATCTAACCCATTTCTAATAATCTGTGTATCCCATGAGGTGGCTTACCAGGAAAGATCTTAACCTGCATCTGTCTGGAGTGGGAGAATCATGGCGACTCACTGACTCAGCTTCTTTTTCCCAGCATTCTGTTCTGTCTACTCCGCCTGCCTAATTTTCTGTCCTATCAGAGGCCAAGCAGTTTCTTTATTACTTAACCAATGAAACAACAGAAAGATGACCCTCCTCCATCAGGTAGGGAACCCTCTAGGGTCCATTCTACAAGAGTGTGAAAGCTTTCTCCTCATAACTTCAACTACTTTCTTCAGAGAGGGGCTCCTAAAATTATTGAAGCAAAGAATGTATGTGTGAAAGAAATTCATGTACAGGACAGTGGAGTTTCAAAAGAAAGATGCCTTTTCTGTGTCTAATTCTAGTTCTCACAGATAAAAGAAGTAAAAGACAGTGGTGTGGGTGGATCTTTCTCTGTCTCAACTGCCAGCTCCCAAGTAACCACTAGGAGGTTTCTTATTAATTATAAAAGCTTGATCAATAGCTTAAACTTGTTTATAACTAGTTCATATAACTTAAATTAACCTTTTTTTTATTCATTTGCTTTCTGCCTTGTGCCTTTATTACTTCATCTTCATAGTGTCCATACTGCTCGCTCTTCGTCTGCTGACATCTCTGCCCTTCTTCCCAGTGTCCTCTGTGCCTGGAAATGGCAACAGAGTAAAGAGAATAATGCATATGGGAGCAGTGTTCTAGACACATTCAGAAGTAGGGGAGATTAAGGGCAGACTCTGACAGTATTAGCTTGCTTTCAACTTTATTCCTGTTAGTCTTGTTTCATTTGACCCTGAAACTGTGGTACAATAATGGATTCTCTCTCAGTTTAACCATTCTTTTTGTTTTGCAATTCACTCTTCTGGAGGGAGGGAGGGAAGGAGGGAGGAAAAATGTGAAGTTGAGTGGGAAGGAGGTGGGAAAGGGAAAGTATGATCAAAATATATTTTTTTACTTTTTTGTTTTTGTTTTTCAAGACAGGGTTTCTCTGTAGTTTTGAAGCCTGTCCTGGAACTAGCTCCTCTAGACCAGGCTGGCCTTGAACTCACAGAGATCCTCCGCCTGCCTCTGCCTCCCTAGTGCTGGGATTAAAGGCATGCGCCACCACTGCCTGGCCGATCAAAATATATTTTATATTGAAAATTATAATTAAAAAAGATAAAAGTCCAACTCAGTCCTGTGTAATAATTTCAGTTCCTCTCATAGTCCTTTATCGAGTCTTGTTTGAGTGCTCCTGTGGCATTTATCCTAAATGGTCTTACCATGTTCTCTTCCCCTCTTTGAGTGAGTCTAAGATACTGATAGAAAGCAGATATAATTTTATCGTGAATTCTTTGTCACACACAGACTGTGCCCATCCCAAGCCTTACATGGTTTGTACCCAGTGCTTCCATTCATTTTTACCCTTCCCCAGATTTAAATCTCTCAATCAGTTGTGCTCACGCATGTCTTTATAGTTGTTACACTAACTGGAAATTCTTCATTTCTGCCTTCCTATTCAAATGCTGCTCATTTTGTAACAGCTAGTTCAAAGCTTACTTTTTCCTCTTCTATTTTTAAAGCTATTTTTAGAGCACGGTTCTGTTCTTCTCTTTGACCTCTCAGTAATCATTGTTCTTTGCCTAACCTATAAAAGTAAAATGGATGCATCAGTCTCATCAGATTCTCATGAAAATTAACATTGGACATGTCTAACACTGAAAGCAGTAACTGTTTCAGTAGTTGATACAAATAAAAATAACAAGTCATAGATTTTTATATACAGATTCATACAACATAGCTTAATCATTCCTGAAGAAAATCACATGATTTAATTAAAATTTTTTCTTCTGGTAAAATTAATAGTAGTTAATACTTCTAGGACTGAGAATACCTGTTGGAAGAGGCCCTTGTTTGTCCCGGCTGCCCAGAACCAAAATAATCACACAGAAACTATATTATTTAAATCACTACTTGGCCTATTAGCTCTAGCTTCTTACTGGCTCTTACTAACTTAACCCAATTCTAGTAATCTGTGTATTGCCACGTAGCTGTGGCTTACCAGGTAAAGTTCCCAGCGTCTGTCTCTGAAGGGGCTGCATGGCTTCCCCCTAACTCCATCCTCTTTTCTTCCCAGCATTCAGCTTAGTTTTCCCTGCCTAGCTCTGTTCCCCTATAGCTCTGGTATAGGTGTAAAGCAGTTTATTTATCAATGGTAATCACAGCTTACAGAGGGAAATCCCACATGAAATACCTGAGAAGGAATTGGACACAACATACTACCCCTACCCCCACATCTGAATTGATTTTATTAGAGAGGGTGTGATCATGACATGTCCCCCTGGGTGGCAAGAGGAGTTCCTTGTGTCCCTATCCTAATGTGACTCTGTGAGAAGCTGTCTATGGATGGGTGGTGGTGGTGGTGGTAGTAAATTTACTGGGGGGTGAACAAGGATGGGAACTAGACAAATTAATTCATTCATGAATTTTGAACTATTATCCTTGATAGCCAAATAGTGTCAGCCAGGGGGCAGGAAGGCTCGTGAATGTTCTTTAGTGTCCCATGCACAAGAATAAACCTCGAGAAACATACTGGCACCTGGAAGAAAAGCTTCTTCATACTCTAGAATCTCCGTAGCATCCTCTACTGACAAGTGTCATGCCCACCAATAAAAATAATGGTGTTCTTATTAGAGGCAGATAGTAAAGGATGAACTGTGGGAGCTGAGATAGATTTAATTGTGACTCTCACACCCCATAGCATAATAGACTTCCTGTCTTGTATTCTGGTCTCAAAATTGAGTATCACACAAAAAGGTTCAAGAGTTAAATAAGCTTGGGAATGACGTGTACTATTATTATCTTCCTCTTAGAGATTCATAGTACATATTAGCCCTGAGGAATCCTACAGTAAAGAAAATAATTTTGTTAAAGATTTTATTTTATATATATGAGTGCTCTATCTGTATATATACCTTTATTCCAGAAGAGGGTATCAGATCCTACTATAGATGGTTGCAAGCCACCATGTGGTTGCTGGGAATCAAACTCAGGACTTCTGGAAGAGCAGCTGAGCCATCTCTTCAGTCCCCAAGATCTCAGTTTCAGAGTGTCTGTCTGTCTCTCTCTCCTCCACCCCCCTCCTTTTTCTTTTTGTTTTGTCTCTCTGTGTTGCCCTTGCTATCTGTAGACCATGCTGGTCTCAATCCTGCCTCTGCCTCTCAAGTGCTGGCAATAAAGGCTTGTGCCACTACCACCTGGCTAAGAAAATGATTTTAATCTTAGTTTTTACAGTGAGACTTTTGTTGTAAACCCTGTTGCAGGTGTCACCCTAAAGAATTTTGCCTCTAAAAACCACAATTAAGATGAGCCTGCCCACCATCACAGTGTTGCTTAGCTAATTCTCTGAAAATTTCTGGCTGTTGCATTAGGAAATTTTAAAAAGTTGAGGTGTTATTGTTGGAAATGAGAAAAAGGTATTGTTTGGAGATGACATAATTGTCACCTACAAATCTCTATGTTAAAATTACAGAATTTGGGGCTAAAAGTATAGCTAGCTCAGTGATAGAGCTGGTGCATAGTATTTATAAGATTCTAGGTTCAAGCTCTAGTACCCAGGGGAAAAGAAAAGTCTCCAGAGAAAAGACTATTTTCTCTCATATGCAGAATCTAGTGCATATGTATACATATATATACACACAAACATACATATGGACATGAAAGCAAAGGAAGACTATTTGAAGGAACTGTTGTTGGGGAATACTATTTTAAGGTGTGTTACTTTTGTTTATGCTGTGAACATTTGTTTAATGAAGTAAAGATGTATTGCTTTGTTTATGCTGTATTTGTTTAATTCTGTGAAGCTGTGATTCTTTGCCTGTCTAGAACACCTGATGGCCTAATAAAGAGTTGAATGGCCAATAGCAAGGCAGGAGCAAAAATATATGGGACTGGCAGGCAGAGAATATAAACAGGAGAAATCTTGGAAGAGAGGAGCAAAAGAACAAGGAGAGGCGGACACTAGGGTCTAGCCTAGTAAGATATACAGAAGTAAGAAAGGAAAGGAAAAAGCCCAGAGGCTAAAGGTAGTCAGGGTAATTTAAGTTAAGGAACGCTGACAAGAAACAAGCCAAACTAAGACAAGGCATTCATAACTACTAATTAACCTCCATGGGGATTTATTTTGGGAGCCAAAAGAGTAAAACATCAAACAACAGGAAGGAAAAGGACTTGGGATGTGACTCAGTGGTAGAACACTTGTCTAGCATATGTAAGATCCTGAATCCCTACCACCAAAAAAGAAAGGAAGTAGTAATTAATAACTTTATGATAGGACACTGGCCGTGCATGCATGTGAGACTCTCTGGGTTTAATCCTCAGCACAGAAAGTAGTAGTAATTAAAACCTTAATAACTTTTTATTATGCCATGAATGACAGTGTGAAAATTATTAGTAGAAATGAATCTTTTATGTGATTGATAAACTTTATAGAATATCTAGTGGTAAGTAAGATAAAGAAATGTGCAAAAAAGAATTTCACTTAGCCAGCCTGGTGACACAAAAATATCTGTATAGTGGAAATATATACCATGTTCATGGATAGTAAAGTTCAGTAAAGATGCTTACAGTTAACTATAAATAAATGTAAATAAAACTCCCCTCTTACTTGACTTTTTCTTGAGACAGGGCTTCTCAACATAGCTCTGGCTGTCCTGGAACTCACAGAGATCTACCTGCTTCTGTTTCATGGTGCTGGGCTTAAAAGTGTGTGCCACTGGCCAGTTTCCTTCTTAAAATCCTGAAAGACATCACTTACATCACAGAAATTTGCTTCATTGGCAATTCATAATGAAAGAATATAGATAGTTAGAAACCAGAGATACAGGTTATTCTCATTGGTAATGAAGTCAGATGAAGTATAATCCCCCCATACTAAATAATACAGATGAAAAATGGGCTAAGATTTTGGCTAGTTGCTCCAAACCTAAAAAACAAATACTAAAGATGAAAACAAAAACTGAATCACACAAGGGAATTTAGTGATATTGGGATATCCTAGGGCTAGAGAGATTGGTGAGTGGTTAAGAGCATTGGCTGCTCTTTCAGAGAACCTGGTTCAGTTCCTGGCACCCACATGGTGGCTTACAGCCATCTGTAACTCTACTTCCAGGGGCTCGGACATCCTTCTTTTGACTTCCGTAGTCACTATACACATATGTATATGTATGCTTACATATGTGCATAAAACATAAATAAATCTTTAAAAAACAAATATGCACAACATTTTTCATAGATAGAAATGTTTAAAAGGTAATACAGAAAAGGGAATTATACTGTATGTTTCTAGAAATACAAGTAAATTCATTCATTTGGGATTTTTTTGTAATATAAGTAAAAGAAATATGTTAAGGATGTGTGTAGAAATGTTAGAAGTAACTGAAATGAAAGTTGAAGATCATCCTGTTATATAATAAATTACCTGAGACCCTGTCTCAGGAAGACAAAACATAACCCAGGTGATGACTAAATTGGTTAGATTGAGTGTAGCATATTTACGAGTAATATAATAAAAAAGATTTTAAAAAATGGAATAGTATTCATGGTATAGTATTAATGTAGCCTGTAAAATATTACACAAGGATATGAGTTTAGTTGATGTGAAAAGTTGATTGAGCGCACCTGTTGGCTACTTAGCTAACAAAATAGTGGTAATACATGTGACAATACTTTTTGAGTTAACTTAAATATAGTTGAAACTAAAACTATGTTTTTAGAATATCTATAGCAAGCTTTTTCTATTTAGACTATTTTGTTCTTTGATAAACTTATATATGTATAGAATGGGTATTTTTTATCATTAGAAAAAAAGCATATAGGGGCTCGAGAGATGATGGCTCAGCGGTTAAGAGCACTGGCAGTTCTTACTGAGAACCTGGGTTCAGTTTCCAGCACCCACATGGCAGCTTACAACTGCCGGTAACTAACTCCAGGGGATTTGACATCCTCATAAAATACCAATGCACATAAAGTAATAATAAATAAATCATTTTTTTAAAAAAGAAAAAGGTATATATATAGATATTTAACAGAAAAGCAAACTCAGTAATGTTACATGCCACAGAGTTTAAAATAAATTCATTGGCTCTGATGAAGATTTCAGTGAAAGCAGTTTGGATAGAGTAAGGCTAAGAGTAAAGAAGCCAAATTGTAACTTAGTAAATGGATGATGAGCTGGGGACTCTAGTGTATTTCAACACTAATAGAAATAAAATTCGAACCATGTACCAGGGGACCTGATTTAGTCAAGCATATTCAGTATATTACCATTTTAGCATAGAATACAAAATCATTAATGAAACACTATGTACTGTCTCAGTTCAGACTAGTTAAGGTATTCACTAGCTACATATAGTTAGTGGCCACTATTGAACATGTCACACATCTATAATCCTAATTTGGGAGGCAAAAGCAGGAAGATTGTTGTGAAGTCAAGGCTAACCCCATCTTCCTAGCATTTTCAAGTCCAGACAGAACTATGTAGTGAGACCCTGTTTCAAAAACAAATAAATTAGTAGCCACTGTATTACACAAATTGGTTTAGATTGTCCTATTGAGAAGTTAAGGGTTGGAGTGTATCTCAGTAGTAGAGTGTTTGCATAGCACACATAAGGCTGTGAATTTGATTCCCATCACCACATATACATGTTTCAGAAGTAAAATATCTGATCAACTTTGCAGTTGCATTCCTAAATTTTTTCTTTCTGTAGGTTTTGGTAAAGCAAGTGTGAGCCGTAGAGGAAGAGTTTTGCCTGGAAAGAGACGTCCTTATGGAGTTATCACTGGCCTTGCAGCTAGGAAAGCAACTGGAATTCGAAAAGGAATTAGTCCTATGAATCGTCCACCTCTAAGTGACAAGGTAGGATGATGTCTTGATACTGTGCGAGACACCATTTTCCTTTATTTATATTTGTGGGTGAGTATCACATACTTATTAGTGAATTTTAAGACAAAATCTCATTCTGTAGCCCTTTCTGGCCTACAAAACTTACTATGTAGACCATTGGCTGGCCTTGAACTCACAGATGGTCTCTCTACCTCTGCTTCTTAAATGCACCACACCTGGCTATACTAATGTTTTTATGAATAAGCTTTAGATAGAGTCTTTTGATTCTTGCAAAAAAATTTTTAAGGATTTTATTTGTGTGTGTGTGAGAGTGAGTGAGTGTGCAGGTGACCTTGGAGGTAGAGGTATCAGATCCCTGGAGCTGGAGTTACAGGTTGTAAGCCACCTGTCATGGGCGCTTGGAACTAAATTCAGGACTTCTGCAAGAACAGTAAGTCCTGTTATTTCCTGAGTTCTCCCTCTCTCTATCCCCTCCCCCCATTTAATTTTTAAGAAAATAATATTGTGTGTGTGTGTGTGCGCGCGCTCGCGTGCGCGGGTACATATGTACTAGGGTGCATGTGTGAGGTTGGAGGACAACTTTTGGGCTTTCCTTCACCATTTAGGAATAAACTGTTGGCTATAAGGGTTCCACGGCTGCGAGACCATCTCATCAGCCTCATTATTTAGATTCTTACTTATTCTTTTGGACAGTGGAGATTAAACTCAGAGCTAGACAACCACTATACTGTACTGAACTGTATCCCCAGCCTTGTTTTTTTTTTAATTTTTAAAAATTTATTTAACTTTATGTACATTGGTTTGAATGTGTTTGATCTTCTGGAACTGGAGTTACAGACAGCTGTGAGCTGCTGGGAATCTAACCCTGATCCTCTGGAAGAGCAGCCAATGTTTTTAATCCCTGAGCCATTTCTCCAGTACCCCCCAGCCTTGATTTTTAATTTATCTTTTTGAATAAGATCTCATATAGCCAAGGCTTGTCTTGGACTCTGCCTCAACCTCCCAGATGCTGGAATTACAGTCATGTTCCTTCAAGCCCATGCTCTTCTGATTTTTATATTTAATGCAGTTTATTTATTTTGGGGACAGAGCCTCTATTATGAAGCCCTAGCTGTACTGGAATTCAGTATGTAAACCAGACTCACAAAGATTGGCCTGCCTCTGCTTCCCAAGTGCTAGAATTAAAGGTATGTGCTATCATTCCCAGATTTTTTTTTATTTTTTTAGATAAAGTACTTTGGGACTTTATACATAAACATTTTAATAGCTAAATAAAAATCTTTGCCATTCATAAATATACCTCATGCTCAAATACAGTTGTTCCTCCATATCTGTGGGAATTGGTTCCAGGACATTTCTTTGATAACGAGATCTTCACATAGCTCAAAGTCAGTATAGTATTTGCATATAAAATATGCCCATTCTCCTGTGTACTTTGTTATCCTTCAGTTACTTGTAATTCCTATTACAATATTCTGTATAAATAGTTGTTTTGCTCTATTTACGAATCAATGACAAGGAAAATCCATATATACATTTAGTAAACTTAGTTTCTGTCTCCTGTTTTTGAGGAGGGGAAAGAGTTGAACTGTTTAGTCAAAGATGACTTGAACAACTTGATCTCTCCTGCCTTTTCTTACCAAGGGAGGCTTGGATTATAGAACTGCACCACCATACCTGGCATAAGTAAGCTTAAAAATTAACTTATAACAAACAATTATAACATGCCAGGTACTGAAAAATTATATTTCATAAATGAGCCCTTCACATTTATCTATAAAATGGTCTTTGGTGTTATGACTTAAGATAAAATAAAGAAGCTTGGAATAGGGGCTAGAGAGATTGTACCTGGGATATGAAAATATGCTTCTCTTGATGCTCTGGAGTTTAGTTCCCAGCACTTATGTCAGGAAGGTTATCATCACATGTAACTCCCGCTCCAGGGGCTTCAGCAGCTTCTTCTAGCCTCTACAGGCACCTGCATGCATATGTACATACCCACACTTAGACACAATATGCATAATTAAGAAAAATGCTTGAAATAGGCATGATCTTTCTGATCTTGTGGGCTTTTTATGTTCTTGATAGTCTTTTTCCTTGTTCTACATTTCCTTTTCTAAATAATCTCTAAGCACCAATGAAGGGGTGCTGGGGTGATGGCTCAGGATGGCACTTGCTGTGTAAGCATGTGAACCTTAGTTCAATCCACATATAACAACCTGTAATTTGAGAGCTGGAGAGATGATGACAGGCGGATTTCCTGGGACTTACTGGCCACCCAGTCAGTCTACTTGGAATGAGTGAGTTCCATAATCAGTGAGGTTCTTTCTCAAAAAATAAAGCGGAAAGCTATTGAAGAAGATTTGAGGTCAACCTCTGTCCACACACACATCTACATGAATATATGTGCATCCACACGCATGCATACCACACACAAGTAAGTAAAGATCTGTTTAAAACAAAAATGGAGCCAACTGTGATTGCATCATAATCCTAACATTTAAAAGATAGAAGTTGGAGAATTGTAAAACTGAGGCTAGCTATATAGTATAACTCTGTCTCAGGAAAACAAACTGCGTGTGGAGTATATACCTTTAGTATCAGCACTAGGAGGCATAGACATGTGGATCTCTGTGAGTTACATGGTGGGTGCAGGAAAGCCAGGAAAATGTAGAGAGACCTTGTCTAAAAAAGAGAGAAAGAAAGAAAGAAAGAAAGAAAGAAAGAAAGAAAGAAAGAAAGAAAGAAATGAAATAAATCCAGGTTAAATATTAAACAAAATATTTAAATACTGTTTAACTTCTCATGTTTAAAGCAATAGGAAAATGCAGTTAATGTATAAGAAATGGTCCATATAGTTAAGAAGTTTGGATACATCTTCATAGAAATATGGAAAATTGAATTAGAATTATGATGGATATAATTTACATATATGGGGAAAAAAGACATTTCACGTTTGATTTTTATTAAATTCTACCCCCAATCAATCAGTTACACTCTACCTTCATTGTTAGTATGATATCATTTTCACATACTTGTTTTGGTTGGCCTTTATTCCTTTACAGAAAGTCAGTGTTTTAGAATTGTAGTAAAATAGTTGAACTAATTAAAGAGTAAGGTTTATTTTGGCCTTACTTTTTGGGGCTTGTGGGTTGTTTTGCTCGGAGTCAAGGAGGGGCAGAGCACATAGCTTTGGGCCTCTGGTGAAATAGGTCATAGCAGGAGACTGTAGTACAGCAAGATGTCATCTCATGGCCAGAAACCAGAAAAAGGTGGGGGTAGGGTTATCACACTTCCCCCAGTGACCTAAGAACGTTCTCAGTGTGCCTTGGATTCTTTTCTTGAGTGCTAGAGTAACATTTCTCCATCACTAGTTCACCTTCTCACCCAGTAGCTTAGGTATTTCTGTATTAAGTGTAATATGATTGTCCATCTTTTCAGTCATTTAAAAAAAATTCAAATTATCTTAGTTTTTCCATCTCCCTATTGTATTAAAATAGTTCTAGGGTTCTGTTACTGCACATTAGATAATGTTAGTAATCTCAATACTTGGGAAAAAGGCAGTTGGGTTTCTGTGAGTCCAAGGCCAGCCTGGTCTACATAGCAAGTTCCAGGACTACTAGGGCCATATAGAAACCCTGTCTCGAAAAATAAAAAATAACCACAAAAAAAATGTTTCTATTGTAGTAAGTTATATCACAGATGGCAATCTGATTAACACAGTTGTCTTACCTTCCAACAGAATATAGAACGATACTTTCCAACGTTAAAAAGGAAGACAAATCTTCTGAGACAAAATGAAGTACAAAGGAAACCAGTTGCAGTTCTCAAGAGACCTAACCAGTTAAACAGAAAGTAAGTACTCAAATAGAAGAATGGATTATCAGAAAGTCTCTGGTTATTTCCTTGTCGTGTTGCTGTGCCGTGATATCTGATGAAAACAGCTTAAGGATGGAAGAGTTTCTTTTAGGTTGTAGTTCATTGTGGCAGGAAGGGTATGGCAACAAGAACAGAGATTGGTGACAGTGTCCACAGACATGAAACTGATGGGTAAGTACTGTGCTCGACTCACTTTCTCCTTTTTCTACAGTTTGGGTCCCAAGTTCATGGACTGTGTCTTAGTTACTCTTCTGTTGCTGTGATAAGATACTCAAGCAGGGATGTAGCTCAGTTGCTAGGGTGCATCCCTACCATGCATTAAACTCTGGTTTGACCCAAGCAGCACTTAAAACCAGATATGGTTTCCATCATTTGGGAGGCAGAGGCAGGTGGATCTCTGTGAGTTCAAGGCCAGCCTGGTCTACAAGAGCTAGTTTCAGGACAGGCTCTAAAACTACAGAAAAACCCTGTCTTGAAAAGAGTTAAAAGAAAAATAATTGAAGTAATCAGAAAGGCAGCTGATAATCTGTTAAGTTACTTTACTGTTTGAATATCAAGTGCTGTTATTTATCTCTCATAGAATACAATTTATGATAAAGACTTCAACTTGGATTGAAGTCTTTCTATATATACAGTAATCAAATTGCAGTTTTGCCTAATGATCGTTTTTGGAAGTCATTTGATATGGTATCTTTTGTGAAAGGGGGTTCTTTGCAAATAAGGATCTGTCATTTATATGAGGTTTATGTGTTAATTATGCTAGCTAAAATTTTTTTTAAAGGTTTTATTTATTATGTATACAACAGTCTGCCTCCCTGTATGCCAGAAGAGGGCGCCAGATCTCATTACAGATGGTTTTGAGCCACCATGTGGTTGCTGGGAATTGAACTCAGGACCTCTGGAAGAACAGTCAGTGCTCTTAACCGCTGAGCCATCTCTCCAGCCCATAGCTAAAAAATTTTTGCATTTGAAATTCTGGAGGTTGGAAGTGAGATTTAGGTAACCTTTTAAGTACTTGATTATGTAGTAGGTAATTATAAAATTTTGCATCTTTTTTCATAGTAAAGTGGTAAAAACCAAGTCAAATATAATTGTGTTGTTCCATGTATGAAAATTCAAAAGTAGAAGTGTAACTTGAAAACTGTGTTATTTATTAAGTGTGTATGCCACATAGCATTATGTTAGAGGGCAGTTTTGAGGAGTTGGTTTTTTACCTTTTGCCTTAAGTGAGTTTGGGATTAAACTCAAGTTGTCAGGTTTGCACAGCAAGTTTATTTTCCTGCTGAGTCATCTTGCTGGATCAAAAAGCATGGCTATTATGCATTTATAGACATATATACCTGTAGGTTTTATAGATTCGTGTTTGTTTTCCCTTGACGTATGACGATTGACCCAAAGCCTCAGATATGCTAGGCAAATGCTCCACCCCATAGTTCTGTCCCTGCCCATGTCATTGGTGTTAACAAAGGGTTCCGAATGAAGATAAGGAAGAAAGCAAAAGCAATAGAGATGGTTTTTCCAAATCTTTTTTGTTTTGTTTGATTTTTTGAGACAAGGGTTTCTCTTTGTAATCCTGGCTGTCCTATAGCTCAACTTTGTAGAATAGGTTGGCCTTGAACTCACAGAGATCTGCAGGACTCTACCTCCTGGGTGTGAGTGCAGGGATTAAAGACGTGTTCCACCACCACCAGGCTCCAAATCTTTTTTAAAAAAAATATTTATTTTTGTTTTGTATGTATGGTGTTTTGCTTCCACGTGTATCTGTACATCACATGTTTGCATTGCCCACAGAGGTCAGAAAAGGATTCCAGATTCCCTGGAACTAGAATTAACAAAGTTGTGAGCCAATTATGTGGGTGCTGGGAATCGAACCCAGGTCCCTTGGAAAGAGCACCCAGTGTGCTCTTAACTGTTGAGCCCTCTCTCCAGTCACAAGTCCGTATTTGTAGTTTTCAGATTGGTTCTGAGTGTATCTAGGTATGGTTTTCTTTGAACTAATCTTGTAAATTATAATTTAAAAAACAAATTTAGGGATATTAAATAATAGCACTAAAATGTAATTTTGTAAATGTCTTCAGAAGTTGTGAGTAATATTAGAGAGGAGAATATTTGAGATATAGATTAGTTTAAAACCAAGTTGTGTGATATACTGCAGAGGGAGATATTTATAAATCAAATTTAGTGACTTTGTATAAATAAAAAAAACAAATTGGAGTTTATATTACTTGCTCATCAGATTTTAAGCTTATGAGTTTAATTTTTTGCTTATTTTTTCTCAAGGTATTTGAAAGCAAAGTGGCCGAGATTACGTATATTTTTTTTTTGGTTTTTTGAGACAGGGTTTCTCTGTGGCTTTGGAGCTTGTCCTGGAACTAGCTCTGTAGACCAGGCTGGTCTCGAACTCACAGAGATCCGCCTGCCTCTGCCTCCCGAGTGCCGGGATTAAAGGCGTGTGCCACCACCGCCAGGCATGTTTGTTTTTTTGTGTTTTTACAGAAATACCATTCCAGCTAATTTTACCAGGAGCGGAAATAAACTAAGTCATCAGAAAGATACTCGTCAGGCAACTTTTCTTTTCAGAAGAGGCCTAAAGGTATTGACAAGCCCTGCTTGTGCTTCCTTTACTTACAGTGGATCCTTAATAATCATAGGCATGGCCTGTTGTTGAGAGGGAGAGTAGGTTTTAGTGTGAAAAGCAAGACATTAGATTAGTTCTTTCTGTTAATACATGTTTTTTTTTTCTATTTTCTGCCTTTCTCTTGCCTGTGTAGTGGCATCTTCTAATAATTTAACTTGCTTATTTACTAATAAACTTGTTCTAATCCATGGACCCCAAAAGTGTGTAGCTAACATGGTACAGGTCCTTCATGGACCCATGCTTATCTTAAACCTGGGTTGTATAGTGCATGATAGCCGATTGGCTTTAATCCTGTTTTCTATGAGATCTGCTGGGGTTTTGTTGTTTTTATTTTCCTTTTAGGTTCAGGCCCAGTTGAACACAGAACAGCTGCTAGATGATGTTGTAGCCAAGAGAACTCGTCAGTAAGTTTTACCTTGTTTTATTTTTTTAATATATTGTTTCTAAACTCATAAGATTGCCCTTTGTTCCCATGTGTAAGAAATTAATGAAACACAAAATGAAATTCTTCCTGCATTAGGTAAATAGAACCCAGGATCTCACATGTGCTAGATAATCACTGAACCACTTTAGTCTCCAGTTGATTCAGGTTTCAGATGCCCGTTTAGTACTAGTTACTAAACTAATTCTTCACTATTTATCCGGTTTAAATGGTGTAGATTTTCCATCTTCCCTCCCTCCCTCCATTTCTCCTTCATATTCTCTCTCTCTCTCTCTCTCTCTCTCTCTCTCTCTCTCTCTCTCTCTCTCTCCCCCCCCGTACCTTCTTTTATACAAATGAATCTGTTTAAGAAATGACTAGAATAGAATCCCATAGAGCTTTTAGAAAATTTATAAAACATGAAAATACAGTAGGATTTTTTTCTCCTTGCCACCCTGTGAAAGTCTTTTAAAAGTCAGTTTCTGTCCATTACTCTTCCCAAGTATAGTGTATACTTGTATAGTTCTGATTCCACCATCAGAGTTATCAGAATTTAGAATATTCATTTTTTTGAGGATTGTTTATTTTAATTGCTTTTGTGTTTTGCCTGCATGTATGTTTTTGTGTGCACCAGATCCCCTAGAACTGAAGTTGACAGTTGTGAGCTGCCATGTGGGTGCTGGGAATTAAACCCAGGTCCTCTAGAAAAACAGCCAGTGCTCTTAACCACTGAGCCATCTCTCTAGCCCCTGAAATTGGAATTAATTTTTTTTTTTATAAAACAGCAGTTTTGAGTTCTCAGTAGTCCTCATTGTCCGCTATGTAAGTCCGGTTTTATCCCATGCTTTTTCAGACCCAGGCTAGCTGGTCTTGGTGAATTCCCGAAAGATCATCCCCATTGTCTTAGTGTGTGGGTGTACCCCTCGCGGTCCTGAGTTCCTTGCTCGTGCTCCCCCTCCTTCTGCTCCTGATTTGAACCTTGAGATTTCTGTCCGGTGCTCCAATGTGGGTCTCTGTCTCCTTTCATCGCCTGCCTACTGAGAACTCAAGAACAATGGCAATGGGTTTTTGATCCTACTGCACATACTGGCTTCGGGGGAGCCTAGGCAGTTTGGATGCTCAACTTACTAAACCTGGATGGAGGTGGGCGGTCCTTGGACTTCCCACAGGTCAGGGAACTCTGATTGCTCTTCGAGCTGATGAGGGAGAGGGACTTGATCGGGGAGGGGGAGGGAAGTGGGAGGCGGTGGCGGGGAGGAGGCAGAAATCCTTAATGAATAAATAAATTAAAAAATAAAACTGGGGAAAAAAAACCAGCAGTTTTATAAAATACATTTTGTTGAAAAAAAAAAGTGTAAAGGTGGTCATGGTCCAGATAAGTAGAGTGACTGTAGGAAATTATTTGAACCTGATGCTGGCAGTAACCGTTAGCACAGGAGACATGAACCAAATACTACAGGAGAAAATAATAATCATTGTGCTTCTTCAGTGAACATTTATGTAATAGTGATGTTATAGACTTTATGCTGGGAGAGGATCTCGCAGGACTCTGCTTCAAATCCAGTGTGCTGCTGACTTTAGCCTTGAGCTTCTTATCTTTCTGTCTCCACCTGGTTGGTACTGGGATTACAGGGTGTGCCAGGCTGCCTGGCATTATTTATTTGTTTTGAGTTTTGAGAGTAAAACACAGATAAAAGATTGTTGATTTGGGAAAAATATAATGGAAGTGTGCCAGATTTTAGATAATATAAATAAATATAGAGGTAGAGCGGCACTATTGTGGCATTCCCCTGGAATCCGGTGTTTAGAAAAGTGGCACAGGAAGATTCCAAGTTCAAGACTAGCCTAGACTACATAGCGAGACCCAGTGATGGTGAGGAGGAGTTGGAAATACAAGGTGGGAGAAAGGGTGGGAAGAAGTAGTAAGGGTATTAAACCTCCACACAAGCAGACAGAGAAGTTAGGCGCTTCTGGAAGAACTGGAGTTTTAAATTACAATGAAAAGTAAAATAATAATACAGCCATGAAAATAGAAGAAGCAGGGAAGCTGATGGCCTTGTTCCAGCTTGGGAAGTATTTGTTTGTCTAGGAAGATCTTTTTACATAAACATCTTATTTAATGAACTAAAAGTAGCCAGCAGTCAGTGAAAATAAGAAGTGTCAGAAATTCTACCTCTAGTTTAGAAATGGTGAGCAAGAGCCTGGGATGAGAGGCTGCTTGGTTTCATTAGATGCTTCTCGCATTTAATTTTTTTTTTTAAACAACTGTGTGTTCGTTATATTAAAAAAAAAAAATCTAGGGGGCTGGAGAGATGGCTCAGAGGTTAAGAGTACTGGCTGCTCTTCCAGAGGTCCTGAGTTCAATTCCCAGCAACCACATGGTGGCTCACAACCATCTGTACTGAGATCTGGCACCCTGCTCTAGCGTGCGGGCATACATCGAGGCAGAATGTTGTATACATAATAAATAAATGAATATTTAAAAAAAAAAATAAAAATAAATAAAAAAAATCTAACAAATTCAGGTTTGCAGTTCTTACACCTAAGATGTTGGTGCATTAAGTAGATCCTGGTGGGGTTCAGCATCTGTATGTGTGTGTGTGGGTGTCTTTAGTCTAAAAAATGAATGGCTACTATGAAAATGTATGGTTTAGAGCTGAAAGTTTATCTTGGTAGTAGAACGTTGGTACACTAAGATGGGCAGAGAGGCAGAACGAATATTGGTCAGTGGGATACACTGTAAGATTTATAAGCTTCCATTTTAAGAAAAAATTTCAAACCTAGATGGCGTACTTCCACCACAAATGGAGGAATTTTGACTGTATCCATTGACAACCCTGGAGCAGTACAGTGTCCAGTGTAAGTCTTTTTCTTCCTTTTTTTCCTTCAGAAATTGTAACCTCTTGGTATGTAATAGGAAAATAAAAAGTATTGGACTTGTGCTCAGAGTATACTGTCTAAATGAAGATGAAATGAGAGGCGAGGATAGAGAATATTTGTGACCCTAACAAGGCCTTTAGTCCTAATACTTGAGAGGCTAAGGCAGGAGGATTGCCGTGAATTTTAAGGCCAGGTTTAGATACTTTAGTGGTTTCAAAGTTACCTCTGGAGTGCTGAGATTAAAGGCGCACACCACCACTACCTGACTTAACCTGCTATTCTTGCATAGTATCTTGAGTTCACTTCCCAGCACCCACAACACAGATCACAACCATCTATAACTTGAATCCCAGAGGCTCCAACACCCTCTCCTTAGCTTCATGGTCACTGCATGCATGTGGTGCATATGTATGCATGGAGGCAAACACTCATACACATAAAAAGGGGGAGGGTTTTTTAAAATGGAGTTATGGGATTGGAAAGATGGCTCAGTGGTTATGAGCGCTCTCTGCTCTTTCAGAGATCCTGAGTTCAATTCCCAGCAACCACATGGTGACTCACAACCATCCATATTAAGATCTGGTGCCCTCTGCCCTCTTCTGGCCTGCAGACAGACATTCATGCAGTCAGAACAGTATATACATAATAAATAATCTTTTTCAAAAATACAATTGTACTTGAAAAAGTATTCTATGACCAGTTTTTGGTAGAGCCAGCACTTTATTTTTAGTGTTTGAGAGCATAATGTAATACCTGTAATTTACCTGAATATGTGTAAAGAATTTTTGAGTACTTTTAACTGGTAAACTAACTGAAACCTTTTTTTCCTCTGCTAGAGCTCAGAAACCACGATTAACTCGTACTGCTGTACCCTCATTCTTGACAAAAAGAGAGCAGTCCGATGTTAAGAAAGTTCCTAAAGGTGTCCCTCTACAGTTTGATATAAATAGTGTGGGAAAACAGGTAAAAAAATTTTTTTCCTGTGTTTCTTTGGACCACTCACTGACAGCTTTCTGATAACCAGAAATATTTTATAGCAAGTTAAACAGGGTGACTTAACACCTTCCCCAATGCCTAGGCAACCACTAACCTGCTTTTTGTCTCATAGATTGCCTGCTTTGACATTTCACTTAAATTGGGTCTTGTAATATATCTTGTTACTGATTCTTTCATTTCCATGATTTATTTAAAGTTTCTTCCATATTAGCATTTTCTTTTTATTATTTGAATGGTGTTCATCACATGTACATGTCACATTGTATATTTTTTAATTAGTTGGAAGTTTCTGTGTTCTTTGGCTACTATAAATAATTCTGTTTTGTCAGTTTTTATGTTGGCGTATTTTTTTCTTTTTTGGTGAATGCCAGTATATATTTGGTGTATTTCTTCTGGTACACTGTATGCTAAGTCCACATTTAACCTTTAGGAACTACCAAGCTGTTTCACAGAGAGAGATTCTTTTATATTTCCACAGCACATATGGAGTTTCTAAACTTCTCCATATTCCCGTCAATATGTGTTATCTTCTGTCACTTTTAGTATAGGGACAAATGAGTATAAAGTGAAATCTTTTAAAAGATAAAAATAAAGGGCCGGGCGGTGGTGGTGCACGCCTTTAATCCCAGCACTCGGGAGGCAGAGGCAGGCGGATCTCTGAGTTCGAGGCCAGCCTGGTCTACAAAGGGAGTTCCAGGACAGGCTCCAAAGCTACAGAGAAACCCTGTCTCGAAAAACCAAAAAAAGAAAATTAAAAAAAATAAAAACACCTTGATTAGTTAACTGCTTTTTTTAAAAAAAATCACTAAACTTCATAGTCTGTGGAGTCTTTAGTTTTTTATACACACACACACACACACACTTGTTCATCCTCTAAATTCTTTTCCAGTATTTAAACCATTTTTCTTGTTTTATTATAACGGCTAGCACATGTACTACAGTGTTAAAAAGGCATAGTAAGACTAGTGTGCTTGCCATGTTCCAAATCCTGAGGAAAAGCATTAAAAGTTTAACCATGTGTATGATACTGTTAGTAGTTGGTTACAATACCGCACAGCTAAGCTTGCCCACTTTTCTGAGTTTGAACTCAAAAATATAACTTTGCCTTTTTCCCTTTCTTTTTCTTCAGGTACTGACCAGTCCCAACCATGCTTGCCCTGATAGTTGGGGCCTTCTCACTCTTTGCTCTGGAAACACCCCACTCCTCTTCTCTAGCTGTTTTCAGGTCTCCTGCTGACACTCCTTTTCCTTTCTCTGTCAGGTGCTGGGAATTACAGCTTACCTGCCTCTAGTTTTTCCTTTCAAACTCTTGAAGAAAATACTTCTTAAGTTTAATATATTTATTTATATATTACTGTTGGCTTTAAGTTTACTGTGGATTCTATTTATCAAATCAAGGGAGCTCCCATCTTACTAATTTGCTGAGAATTTTTACCATGAATTTTTGTTGAATATTATCATACACTGCTTTGGAAAACAGTTTACCACAAATGAGGTCCTGGTATTTAAAGTTAGAATTATGAGGGATAAACTTGGTTTTGTTTAATGAGAAAGCGCATGTTGAACATAGACAAAGTCCTTTGTACAACCGCTGATACTAAATGTGGAAAAAAAAAAAGAGATGAATATACTCTTTTATTTTGATCCTGTTCTTAATTTCTTTTATGTTTGGAAACACTTTGTTGTTCATCAAGCCAGAGTTTTATTTGAATTTTTTTAAAGATTTATTTATTTATTAAGCATACAATGTACTGCTGGCAAGGAAATCACCAGGTCTCATTACAGATGGATGTGAGCCACCATGTGGTTGCTGGGAATTGAACTCGGGACCTCTGGAAGAGCACTGCCAGTGCTCTTACCCTCTGAGCCATCTCTCCAGCCCCCTTATTTGAATTTTTGTAGGGCACTCAGTTAAAAATTTTTGAAATACTCAGAAGTCGAAATAACAGTGGTTCTGTTATTTTTTTAAATCACAGTCTCATACTGTAGTCCAAGCTGTCTTTTTACATGGTTTTCTTTCTGCTTCAGCCTCTTGGGATATTAGTAGACCACCATTTCTGGGTAAAAGAACTTTTTTGTTGTTTGCTGCTTTCCTTTTTTGAGACAGAGTCTCACTGTATATCCTTGGCTAGCCTTCATAGGTCCACCTACCTTTGCTTCCTGAGTGCTAGAATCAAAGATGTATGCCAACACCAGCTGAAGTAACCCTTTACCAAAGGCATCACTGGAATTTGTAACACTGTTTGCAGAGCCCCAAATTAATTCAGATAGTGGTATCTTGGATGTCTGTTACAGACAGTAGTAATAGTGGTAGTGTGCATGTGTTTATGTAATACTAATGTAAACATTATAGTGATGGGAAGATGAGGATCCTTGGACCGCCTAGTTTAAAGTTCTAGAGCTTCTGATACGCAACTCAATCATACACAACAATTCAAGATGTTACGTATTGCTATTACTAGTTACCATTAATTTTTAATTTTTAAATCACATATAAAGGAAATGTTTTTTTTTCAGTTAAGTTAATTTTTCCCTCCTTTTCTATAGACAGGGATGACTTTGAATGAACGATTTGGGATACTGAAAGAGCAAAGAGCCACTCTCACTTTCAACAAAGGAGGAAGCCGATTTGTAACTGTGGGATAGATCCACGTCAAAGGAACTCTTAAGTGTTGACTGTTTGGAAAGTTGAATCGCTTGAAGAGTTCATCAGAGAAGTTCAAGAAACTTTACTTCAGAATATTCACAAGCCTAAATAACTTTATTTTTGAAGGTTTTTTTTCTAATGTATAAATAATGCCCTGAAAGAATAACAGGGGATATACCTATCTGTTCTTAAAGATTTCATGGTTGGCCCAAACAAAGCAATTCTCTATTGACTTCTTAGATTCCTCGTGAAGCAGAAGGAAGACAGAAAGATAGAAGTCGATTATTTTTATGAGTGTGATATTTAGGATCTCATCACTTTTGTCCAGTTTTTAGACTTTGCCATGTTTAATCTTAAACTTCAGAAATAAGATTACACCCCTGTGTTGCTGTAACTTATCACTAATGTGCTGGGGTAATAAACAGTCGCCTTTCTGTCATTGGTGGTGGTTTAAATTCTATGAGAATTTCAGTTTAGCTCTTAAAGAATTGTGGAAATATTTAGAATTTGGCTCATTTTTAAGTTATTGTTAGCTTAAACCCCTGAGTTCTAAACATTTAGTATTGAACTTTTAGTAAGAATGTGGCTCTCAGGATTAGTCTCAGATCACAATGTGTCAGGGCTGGAAATGCAAATTTACAAAGTTGTCTGGCAGGGCCTTGCAGGAGATGCCCAACACAAACCCTGATAGTTTGTCTCTAGTAAAAATTTTTTGAAGAAGAAATGAAAGGCAGTAGCAGATCGAAGGATTGAAAGTGATTAAAAAAAAAAAACCTGAGTTATAGTTATACTGTTTGGATTTAGTGTCGTCTTGAGTCTAGTGTCCATAGAATTCTTCTAAAAATGCTTACAAGAATTCTATTTTTTAAAATGAGTTGAATCCTTGGATATTTTGATAGTACACTTACTAGACATAAAATCCTATGCTTCGTATTTTAAAAGTTATTTTTAAATGCCTTTAGGCTTGTTAAGTTAATAGTTTACAACTCCCCAAACAAAAATCTACTTGCACATGTCACAATGAAAAAAATGATAATGAAGTTATACATAACTGTACATGTACATGTCATTCTGTTTCTTGTATCACTCAGAGTTCAGGCATTTTAGGGAGAAAGGGTTGTTCTCTTACTCTGGAGGTCAGCTGTGCCAAAATAGTGTTGAGAGTCCTCATATAATTGTACATCATAAATTACAGTAAAATGCCAAAATGCAGTAACATATTCCAGCTACAGGTTATCAAGTGTGGTCATTTTGAAGCTTGACCTTTTGTTTTGCTACGATTTTATATCTCTGGGTGGTTTAAGTATCTCTGCTGTTCATTTCTTTTGAATACCGAGACAAAGTACTATGCTTCCTGCCTGCCTTCAATGCATCCTAGACTCCATTGTCTTTGATGCTCTTTAGAATTTCATACTGGCTTATGCTAGTCATGGGAAAATCAGCAACAATTTCATGCTTATACCAAAGATCTAAATCTGATCCTCAGTGTCTGTTATTTGCTAGTACTTCTACTTGATAAGGGATTTTTGGAAGCCAATCACAGAATTTGAAAATAAACTCCAATTTCTCCTTAGCTGTGATGCTTTTCATTGAGGCCAAGGACTCATTATAAAACATTTTGCCAATATGAATATTTATATTTGGTTCAGGAACAAAACATTTTAGAGTGGTTTGCTGGTAGCTTATTTTCAAGCAAAGGAAAAACAACTGAGCATGAACAGTATCTTTGGGACAATTTGTGAAAATATGGTATAAAAGTCTTTGTTTTTTGTTGTTTTAAATATTATACAGAGGTATTAGTAATTCCATTTTTGGAAACATATTAAAAATTGCCCAAATGTTGACACTAAGTACATTGAAAAGCAGTGTCTTTGGTATAGTAAATGTTTGCTCTTCATGCATCTGTAATTTAATTTTCTTTCAAAGTAAATTTTGCTTTTGATACAACTAAGTTAAAACTCATGAGTGCTATGTTGTATATAAACAAAACAATATGCTTTGTTGGAGGAAACTTTCCTTTTTTGGAATGTGGTTGTAGTCATCCTTGTTCAGTTATCGAAACCTTTTTTTTTTAATTTAAACAGGGTGCAACTTAAAATTTCCTTTGCATCAAGGTGTATGCAAAACATTGATGCAGTGCATCACAAAATGAAAGTTTGTATTTAATGAGGAGGTGCTTTACATTGTACTTTTTGGTGTTTTTTGGAAAAGTTACATTAGATTTATTCTGAAGCTGTTCATTTTTGACAAATAAAATGTAACAGGTTTCACATGAGTTGTTCTGAGCTATAAAGATCGAGTTGTGGTTTTTAGATTGTTGTGTGTTCCAGAGCATTTTGTAGTTATTATATTTATGACTTTTAGGATTTGAAGTTAAATCTATACTCTGCCTTTTGACCATTTCACACATAAATGAGGTTCCAGTGTAAGGTATCTGAGAAATTAGATAATCAAATTGCTTACAGTGCAGAGCATGAAACGAGACGAACCTTTAGAGGCCATCTGCTTTAGCCCCTTTTTTACATCTTAGCAAAGTGAGAAACAGCATTTTCTGAGACCTTATATGTAGCGGACATGTTTGAGCCTCACGTCTTACACTTCTCAGTGGACAATAAACTACTTCCCACACAGACACTAGTTTTGTGGTATTTGACTTGTCCAGATATCTAAGAATTAGTAATAGCCCCATCTCAGCATTTGTGGCATGTTTGGTAAATTTACTTTTCCAATGATAATTCCTACTTTATTACTTTGATACTGATATTGCTGAAGGTCATTGGGAAAGGCTAGTTTTCCAGTGTACACCAGGAAGAAGATTAATTCCAGACCCCATCTCAAAACAACACACAGGAAATACTGGTGTTGTAATCTGACATGTATCTTTAAACAGACACAGACTTTTCACTCTGTAATCAAATTAGAAAATACCTTGTATTTAAGAACCATACAAGAGTTCTTGTTTAGTTTTGTTAGAGGTGTATATAATACACTGCTGTCTGTAATGTAAATCATAGTATATGCACTTTGGCAGTATTTTACTAAGGAGATTAGAAAAAAGTTCATTTGTCACTACAGAGAATTCCATTTATTACAAATGTAGCAATGTTAAAGCAAAAAAGGACTTGGTCATTTCTGATTAATAGACCTTTCCCACTTATTTGTGATCACTAATTTGCCACTATTAAAATCTTAGTTGAAGATGGTGGTTCTGTTTGGAGCTCGAGGTTTGGGTGGAGGTGGTGTTACAGTCAGTCTCTGTCTTCCTCTCCCTCTCCCTCTCCCCTTCTCTCTCTCCTCGTTCCCCTTCCTCTCCAGGCTATACATCACATGTATCACATTGATACACTTTAGCTTTCAGAGAACTGAGTTTTCAGGTATATGCCGCAATACCCGATTTTGTCACATTTTAAAGACTGGTTTTTAAAATGGTATTTGTGTATGTGCCTGCATGTATGTTTATGTACTGTGTGTGTTGGTGCCTATGGGAGCCAGATGAGGGTGTAACTCCTGAACTGGAGTTAGAAGTGACTGTGAGCAGCTGGTGTAGATAGTGGGAATGGAACCTGTATCCTCTTCAAGAACAGTGCATACTCTTAACCTTCTCTTCAGCCCCTTTGACCAAGCATTTGTGAAAAGAATTTTGGATACTGTAGACCACTAAGATGTAAAGATTTGCTTGGAAATTGTAGAATTCTAAGTATACTCACATGAGGTATACTAATGTATATATTACTATAATAAGATGAATAGGAAGCTATTTACCTAGTGTATATGGCCATTAATGCCTCCCCTCTCCCTTTTCCACTTCCTCTAATGAGAAGAAAATAACATTAAACTTCGTTGTATAATTTTTTTAATCAGTTAGTCCTTATTGAAGGAATAACAAAGGCAGGTGTGATGGCACACATCTGTGTTCCCGGTACTTGGGAGGAAGAGGCAGTAAGCTTGCTGCAGGTTCCAGTCTGCATAGTGAGTTCCAAGCCTGGTAGAACCAAACCTGTTTCAGGAAAAGCATAACTAAAAACCAAATTATCAAACATTTTGAATATTCGCCAAATCAGTTTCTTAAGTTTAAAGAGGATGTGATGCACCAAGTTTTTAAACTTTTGGAGTACCCACAATGAATTTCTAATGACTTTTTCAAAGTTACTGAAGTTGGAGTGAAATTTGCCTCTAGTATTGAATGAGTTAAGTTTTAGCTTATAAAATAAACAGGAAGGAGAGTCTGGCAACTCCTGAGTAACTCCCACTGCCTCTTTGGTAGCTTCTTAGAGTGGTAGTTGAATACAGTAGTTAATTTCTGTTCCCTTTGGATCACAGCGTTTTACAACTCCTTAATTCTTCACTAAGGTTTATGAACTCTCCACAAATTCCATTTCTTATAACCCAAAGTACAGTACCTACTTTATGAAGATTGAGGAGCAGGGTTTGATAGTGTATGTCTATAATCTTAGCACTCAGGAAGCTGAGGCAGAAAAATCAAAATCAGAGTTTGAAGCCAGCCTGGGCTACATAAATACTGTTTAAAAAAAAATGGGACTGGAGAAATGGTACAGTGGTTAAAGAACACTGACTGCTCTTCCAGGGACTTGGATTTGATTCCCAGCACCCACATGGCAGCTCAGAACTCTCTCTAACTCCAATTCTGTGGCAAAACACCAATGCACATTTTTAAAAAATGAGGGAATAAGGATTGAGAGAATTCTATACATTTTGCATTTCATAGTTGAAACCCCAAGTCTTTACACATCTCAAAAATTTATTCTTGACCTCGTGATCTCACACCCTTTAACAACTTAAACTTTTTTAGGCTGTGTTTGTGTTCCCGAGTTTGTGTGTGTGTGTGTGTGTGTGTGTGTGTGTGTGTGTGTG
>NC_022010.1:42181666-42190800 GCF_000317375.1 Microtus ochrogaster
TTGTAATTCAGATGCAGCTACACCTGGCTTCCTTACCTGAATGCTGGAGATTTGAATTCGGGTGTTCATGCTTATATAGCCAGGAATTTACCCACAGAGCCATCTTCCTGGGCCTCATATCCATCTTTCTTTTTTTTAAAGACATTTTTTTCAATAATAGTATGTGTAAAATCTCATTTCTCCCCATGTCCTCAGACTTTTTAATTAATTAGTACATTTTGGCCTCCAGATATCTATAGACTTTCTGAAAAATCCTAATTTTCCCCTCAGCATTCTCTTAGGTGTTAATACATAATCTTCTAGCTACTTCTCTGGCTTATTAACTGTTCGTATGTATGGTCAGCCCTCCCATATCTCCCTGGGATATGGGAGATTTGTGTAGCATCAAGTTTAATTTACTAATGACTTCAAATCAAGTCAAATAGACTAGCCTCAACACATCTGGTCAGTTCAGGATTAGCATAGTATGCTGAGATCACAGTGGAGTGGGCATGTCCATAGGAAAAGGGCCATATTACTAACAACGTGTCAGTATTCATGTGAATATATTCATGACAAGGGTAGGATTATATAGAGTTTATGTGTGTGATGTGTGAGTGGGTACACACAGGTCAAAGAATAGTTTTCCCTTCCGTCATGGGTGTGTGATGTGCTTTTTCCACCACTGAGCCATCTTCCAGTGCAGCTTAATCTTGTGCTTTTTCCAAGACAGGTTATCCCTTTGTAGCTAGACTGCCCTGGATCCTCCTGCCTCAACCTCTCAGGTTGTTGAGGTTGCGTTACAAGCATGTGCTGCCGTGCCTGGCTAGCTTAGTATCTTTAAGACTAACAAAGTTTCAGAAAGACCAGAAAATACTTATATTGGATAAACATTACCATGAAATGACTCATTCATAGACATTAATAATTTGTTGAAGGACTAGTTGTGAAGAGCCAGGCCTGGTATCAAGTATCATATACTTGCTTTGTATTCTGAGGACTCAGAAGGCCAAGGCCAGCCTGGGTTACACTGGGACTCCTAAAAATAAATAAATAAATAAAAGGTTTGTAGAGCAGTTCTCTGAGCACTTTTATTATTGAAACATTTTTACAACTTCTTAAATTTAAGAACTCAGGAAAGTACTCGTCTGGGTTTTCCTGAAGTTGGGTCTTGAATGATGACTAGCTTCTCACAACTCACTTTTTTTTTTTAAATGTTCTGGAATGGAGTTTCTCCTTTGTGTCTTAATGCCCTTACATGCATCAAAATCATACCTGATATGTGTTTACTCATCTTCCATTATGGAATTTTGCTTCCTCTGTCATTCCATTCTACCTCCTAATTCTAGAGATTTGGTTCAGAACCATTCTTTTTGTTTTGGTTTGGTTTTTTTGAGACAGGGTTTTTCTGTGGCTTTGGAGCCTGTCCTGGAACTAGCTCTGTAGACCAGGCTGGTCTCGAACTCACAGAGATCCGCCTGCCTCTGCCTCCCAAGTGCTGGGATTAAAGGCGTGCGCCACCATCGCCCAGCGGTTCAGAACCATTCTTGTGAGAGTTTTCTTTGCTGTGAACTCTGGTAGATAATACTCCCCTCTTCATGTCTTTCTGTAACTGGCCTTCTTGGATTCCACAATAAGGTTAGATTAATTCTTTAGGAAAGAGACTTTATCTGACAGCCCTTCGTATTTTCCACAGCAAATTAAAGTTAATGGTAAGTGAAATTTACATCACATGTTAGGAATGGCTTGAGTTTAAAACAGATTTGGGGAAATAAGAGTGTGGTATAGAGATGTCTAACTTGTTTAAATTTGAGTGGTATTTTCAGTTTTTCGTTATCTGAATGGTTTCAGTTTTGGTCTTTCGGTTCTAAATTTAATCCCTACATTTATATTACAGGCAGAGAGTTTTGTCTTTCTCGGTTTTGGTTGCAGACTCGGATTTTAGACTTAAACACCTTCGTTCTGCTCTAGTCATTGATAAAACCTGCACAAACAGTCATACTATTTAGATGTTTGTTTTCATTACGAGCCCTTTTGTAAAAAGTAGAATCTAAAATACATAACAATTTTAACAAGAATTAGGGACTTTGTAGCCGATCTTCGCACACAGTTCACCCTCCAAGGACTGATAGTATTTCTGCAAATCTCAATTTAAATCATTGTTGGTATGGTTACAAGTTGAGAGACGATTTCGGGCACATCCCATGGAGTCACCCCTAACTGCACAAGTTTCTGGCAAGAGCAGAGCCAACAAATCCTTGCTGTTCAGTGTAATCCACCGCTGAGGGAGGAAGACGGGGCTTTGAGGAAGGGTTTTTTTTTTTTTTTTTTTTTTGGTTTTTCGAGACAGGGTTTCTCTGTGGCTTTGGAGTCTGTCCTGGAACTAGCCCTGTAGACCAGGCTGGTCTCGAACTCACAGAGATTCGCCTGCCTCTGCCTCCTGAGTGCTGGGATTAAAGGCGTGCGCCACCATCGCCCGGCTTTGAGGAAGGTTGTTAAAGATGGTTTTTGTAGTGGCCTTTTAGACCGCTAGGAGCTCAGTGTAGAGGGCTGCTGCAGTTCTGTGCTGTCCCTTGAGTTTTCCTAGAAAACCTCGGTAAGGGCGGGGCACAGCGCGTCCTGTCCGGGAGTGCTGGCTGGGGTCCGCGAGCCCCTTTCCCCGCCCACCCAGCGGTTCGGGTGGCGCATGCGCAGACCGGGCCGGAGAGTTGTCGGCTGGGAAATGGCGGCCGCGGGCTTGGTGGCTGTGGCAGCGGCTGCGGAGTACTCTGGCCCCGTGGCGTCCGGGGGAAACCTCTCCGGTGCAAACTGTGGACCGAGCCCTGGACTAGGCCCTGGTCCTGGCCCGGGCTCGTGGAGCCGCTCGGTCGACCGAGCCCTGGAGGAGGCGGCGGTCACCGGGGTGCTGAGCTTGAGCGGCCGGAAACTGAGGGAGTTTCCCCGGGGAGCGGCCAACCATGACCTGACGGACACCACCCGGGCCGGTGAGCGGGGCGCAGGCATACCTGCAGCCCGGGACCGGCGGGGTGGGGAGGGGCTCATCGGGTGGGGGCGTGTGGCGACCGTCTCGAGGCTCCCGTGACCGGGGTAACTGGGGAGGCTGGCGGAACCGTGCAACCCCCGGCCCCCCGGCCTGGCCAGCCCGGGAGCCTGGGGTGCGGCGGCGCGCAGCATCATCCCCAAAGCCGGGCAACTGACGGGATGATGATCTTTTCTTGAGTCGCTTTCAGAAATCCCGCTATCAGTGCCCCCTGTAGACTTTTGCCCCACCCCGCTGACTTAGGCCCTCTGGATTTGGGCTGCAAATTGACTTTGCTGAGAGTTGGGGATTGTTTGTGGCTAGCCGGATCTTCCATCGTAGGACGGGTGACGCTGGGTGCTGCATTGTCAAAGGACCCATGTCCGCGCTGGCGTTTTCGTGTGTGTGTGTGTGTGTGTGTGTGTGTGTGTGTGTGTGTGTGTGTGTGTGTGTGTGTAATGTGGACTCTAACGTTGTTAGCTTCATTCTCCGCCTCCATCTGTTGACTTACCGAAAAATACTTGTAAAAATAGCGCATCTTTAGGTGCTCATTAATTTCGTTTTCCACTCTGACCTGTCCTCCAAAAAAACGTGAGAAGAAAAACTTCATAGGATATTGTCTACCTCATCTATATTTGCTTTTCCCTTTAAAAACATTACATCGCCTTATATTGTTTAAGACAGGAAAGAGAGTGGGAATTAAGTATTATTTGGTTTCCTTACTTGTGGGAAACAATGTATGGTGACTGAGGTATTCAGCACACTATAATGTGTTCCTCTTGTGTTTAAATTATAGTTTCCTCGGGGAGTAGATTAAGAATTGAGTCTTTATGTTTTACATAAATTAAGGGGAAAGGTACCTTACGAAGTGGTATAAATATTTTGTGTTTGTACAGCTAGTGAATGTGCAATATACATTGTGTCATCCACATTCTGGTCAATTTTAAAATCTTAGAGTTAATGCTTTCTTAAGCTTCTGTAAGTCAGCAAAGATTGGTAATTATTACATATAATCACTCATGTTGGAAAACAGATAGAACTGGGCTGGTGAAATGGCTTAGTGGGTAAAAAAGCTCTTGCTGCCAAGCCTGACAAACAGCTGGCGTTTTATCCCCAGAACCTATATAGTGGAAGGAGAGAACTGGCTCCTGAAAGTTGTCTTCACTTCACACACACACACACACACACACACACACACACACACACACACACACACTACTAAACACTAAAAATAATTTTTGAAAACAAAGATGTTAAATTTCCACTAAAAATTGTTATTCTCAAATTTTTGTTCTGCTTACTAAAGCTTATTTTGGGGAGTTGTCCTTTGAATATAATTTGTATTTTTTTTTTATCTCGATGGAACTAAAGTCAGACTTGCTAAGGTAAGAGTGCACAGTTACTTGAATCTTGGTGGGTGTGTGTGTGTGTTGATAGGCATCCTCTAGATTGTCCTGATTCTGCTTGGGAGAGGCGGATGGGCAGAGTGATTTTTATACTGGGGTGAGTCACTTCAGTATTGCTACACTAAGCCTGCAGGGAAAGAAAACGGTGACCATAGGAGTCTGTCTAGCTTATCTTATCTGCTCTTAAGTAATTCTGGAAGCAACAGTTTGAGCCATCTAGAAATAAAAGTTTTGTTGACAAAGAAAAACAGACACTTATGAGAAATAATATTTAATCTCAAGAAGAGTTTTCCTTTTTGAGCTCTGGGTTTTTTATGTATATTATTACTCATATGTTAATGTTCTTAAGTGAAAGGTGTTATTGTTGGTTGCATTTTCTCTGGTCAAAAGTATAAAAAAAAGACTAAAAAGATCACAAAGTATTTTATAACCTGTTAGACCAGATTCATTTCTAACTTTGGCAGTTCTTATAATTAGGACAAAAATAGTTTTAAACAGGCAGCTTAATGCCAATGACATAATTTATTGAGTGTTCATTATTTGTTATTCATCCTTAGATGTTTAAACATACTGCCTTATTAAATATACACAGCATATGAATTAAATATGATTACATCCAGTTTCATAGGAAAAATAACTCAGAGATACTCCTACTACTGATAGACTTTTATCTAACTCTGTTTTCTTCACAGTACCAAGTAGCTTCTGTGTGCAGTGAGGCATTGTTTTTCTTCTTGTAGATAGTGAAAGCAAAGCTTGGAGATACTTAATAATGTGCTCAAAGACCTGTAGCCAAGGACAGAGGAAGAGGGTGTTCTTTATGATCGGAGCCCTATTTGACATAACTCCAAAACCAGAAGAGGGTGCCAGCTTCCTTGGAGGGCAAGCTACCTGTTGTAGATGCTGGGGATCAGTTCAGGTCCTCCCGCAAGAGCAGTCTGCACACCTAACAGCTGAGCCGTCTCTGCAGCCTGAATTCAGACTTACAGTAGTTAAAATCTATTTTGCTTAGAGTAGATGCGATAGAAGATTTAAAATCATGTAAAATTGCACCAGAGTTTGCTCACAGATTGTTCTTTAAGTATGGAATTCTGTGGTAGAATTGCTTTTTTCTAAGAATTTGCATCCTATGAAATAGCACTTATTATTACCCATACCATTTATACCTGGACATAATTAGAATTTTCTTGAGTTTCTCTTCCCACAGTTTGTTTAAAAAGGTAGATACTGTTGAGCATGATGGCACATGCCTTTAATCCCAGCACTCGGGAGGCAGGAGCAGAAGGATCTCTGTGAGTTCCAGGACAGCCAGAGCTACAAAGAGAATCCCAGTCTTAAAAACAAACAAACAAAAAATAAATAAATAAATAAAGATAGCCGAGCTGTTGATCCTGGAGAACCAGAAAAGTAATACTGTTACTATGATTGGCACTTACTAAGCCCAACCAGTGTTGTCTGTTGTCACAAAATACCAGTGATACTTGGCTTAGGAGGAAATGGAGCTGGAGATGATTCTGCTCTGGAGACTGGTCCCCAGCACCCACAGCAGGCAGTTCACGCCTGCAACTCCAGCCCCAGGAGATCCGAAACCTCTGGCCTCCTGAGGTGCCTGCCCTGGAATGAACATACTCCCCCTTCCCTTACATATAATTAAAGATGATTTTTTTAAAAACAAACTTTTTTTCAAAGGAGGAGGAAAGGCTATTTGGCTCCTGACTTTAGAAGTTTTAGTCCCTGGTCACTTTACTAAGTTACCGAAGCAGAAGAGGTGTGCTGATTTTGTGATGGCCTGGAAACAGAACCAGGAAGGAGCTGGGCTCCCTGCATTTCCTCAAGGACAAAACTCCAGCGACCCAGCTTCCTAACGTTCCACCATTTCCCAGTAGCATTCCAGGCTGGGACTAGCTTTTCCACACTTACACATTTTCAATGCAGCAAGCCTTTTCCATGATCTGAAATTGTGCTAAGCATACAATTGTGTGGGTTGTGAGTGATAATTTATTGTATTTCATTCCATACATTAGAAAATTGAGACTCAGGAGATGTTAAAATTCAGTCAATCAGGACTTCACAACCAGAAAGCAACAGAATTAGGATTCTCATTCATATTTAGCCATATATATGCTAGTTTATGTTTATAACCCTAATCTTTGGGAAGCTGAGGCAGGAAGATCAAGGAGTTGAGGCAGCCTGAGTTATTTAGGAAGTTTAGGGCTAGATAGTGAGACCCTTTCCAAAGAATAGTCATATACATATTATTCTAAAGCTTGGGTTTTTTGTTTTGTTTTGTTTTCTTGTTGTTGTTGTCGTTTTGGTTTTTTTCTTGGTTTCTCAAGACAGAGTTTCTCAGTAGCTAAGGAACTAGTCCTGGAACTACCTTAGTAGACCAGGCTGGTCTTGAACTCACAGAGATCTGCCTGCCTTTGCCTTCTGAGTGCTGGAATTAAAGACGTGCGCCACTACCGCCTAGCTAAAGTTTGTATTTTTGATCACGGTGTCATACAAATTTGAAACCTAAGCTTTCTTTTGTTTGCCTAAGACCTTCATTGGTATCATGTGTGGTAGCACCACTAGTTAGTGGTGTACAGCCAAAAGCAATACAACCCTGGACCTTTAGAATAAAATTGGGGCTAGAGCATAAATTCAAGAAAATTATAGTAAAAGTTCAGAGATTCTGATTTCTTTCTCTAAGAATAGAAGAGTGAGTCTCCTGCATTTTGAAAAGGTGGAAGGATCACCCCGAGGAAAAGCAAACAAAATTTATTAATTAGACCTGTTCCAGAGTTCATAGCTTTCTAAAGCCTGGAGGAGCTGTGGTGCCCATCCGAGTTACTTCACGGAGGAGAAGCCATCTCAGTTTAAATGATGTGCTTTAGCTTGTACAGTGAGATGACCAGATAAGTAGTATTTCGCAGACAGCAAGCATGAGTCATAGTTGAAAGTGTAAGAAATGGCTTTTGTATGGGAGACAGAAAACAAGAAATAGGAGGGGTGGGGATGGGGAGGGAAGAATTAGATTTCACACTTGAGAAGAAAGTAAATGGAGATGTAATATGTGCACTAACATAATGCAATGTCATCAAAGTCATGAGAACTGAGACTCTAAAAAATGAATACTTATTTCCTAAGCAAGAAGAATGGAGACATCTAAAATGCCATTTAATTTGTCAAGAATGCAATCTGTAACCCACAAAATGATGGTTTTATAAGTCTTGGAAATATGTACCAGAGCGCCATGTCTTAAGTGGAAATAATGTGGTTTTTTAAATATCAGTCATGATATGTGTATATACATGAATTTTTCTAGAACTGTGCTTTTCAGTGTGATAGTCATTAGCCTTAGATGCTATTAAAAATATTTTTAGATCTAGAGGTACTTGCCTATAATCTTAGCACTTAGAAGGCTGAGCAGGAGGATAGGGAATTCAAGACTAGCCTAAGATAGCTAGTGAGACCTTGTTTCAATCAAGCAACTAATGAAGGAAGGAAGGAAGGAAGGAAGGAAGGAAGGAAGGAAGGAAGGAAGGAAGGAAGGAAGCTGAACATGTGCCTGTGCTCCAGATACTCGAGCGGCTAACGAGGGTTACTTGAGCACAGGAATTTGAATCTTGTATCAGACAACAGTGAGCAACATAATGAGATTTTATCTCAAAATATCTTTTAAAAATATATCTATTAAAAATAAAAGATTAGCCAGGCAATAGTGGCACACACCTTTAAGCCCAGAACTCAAGAGGAAGAGGCAGGTAAATCTCTGTGAGTTTGAGGTCAACCTGGTTTACAGAGTGAGTTTCAGGACAGCTAAGGCTACATGGAGAAACCGTCTCAAAAAAAAAGCAAACCAAATAAATAGATAAATAAAAGATTTAGGCCAGCGAGATAGCACTTGCCCACCAAGCCTGATAATCTTTTTCTTTCTTTTTATTTTTATTTTCTTTCCTTCCTTCCCATTTATTCTTTGTGGATTTCACATCATGCATCTGGATCTCATTCATTTCCCTGTCCCTCCATATCTGCCCACTGTCATTGCAATACTCACCCAAAATAAAATAAAATGTAAGAGAAAAGGAAAAAATCTCATCATGGAAGCTGTAGTGTGACTCAGTGAGTCATGCAGTAAACCCTTTTGTCCATATATCTTCGCTTGCAAGTGTTCATTGCAAAGAGTCATTGGTCTGGCTCGAGGCCTCTGGTTTCTGCTACACTCTTGATGTCCCTCTCTGGGATTCCTCTTAGATATCCTGTTGTTGTCCTGTGTTGTGACATTCCTGCAACTTTGGGTCTGTAGGACTGGTCCCTTTACATACTCCAGCAGATTGTAGATGAAGTGGATATTGGGGTGGGTCAACTCATAACCCTGGTTCTGGGCCTGGGTAGTTTCCGAGTTGGCCAACTCACCCCTCCTCCCCCCAGTTCTCCCCCATCCTTACTACCTGGGTGAGCTCTCCAGGTCTCCGGGATAGTTCACCCATTGCAGTGATGAGCAAGGGGCGGGACTTGTTCTGCTTTCACCTCAGGGTCTTCTTTCCCACACCTGGACCATCAGAGCCAGCTCAACTATGTTGCCCAGGTGAGGTGCAGGGGCCACTCTCCTGAGTGCTGCAGGTGATGAGGGGCAGACAGTTCTCCCACTTTTATGACCTTAGGGCCCTCTCTACCACCTACCACAGGTGGGGGGGGAGGAACATTCTCTCTCTCTCTCTCTCTCTCTCTCTCTCTCTCTCTCTCTC
>NC_022010.1:42190937-42200611 GCF_000317375.1 Microtus ochrogaster
CTCTGCTGTGCTGTCCAGGCAAAGTGCAGGGTCCACTGTCCCGAGTGAAACCTGTTAATTTCAAATGATCCCTAGAACATGTGTCCTGGGAAGAAAGAACTAACTCCAGGCAGGTTGTCTTCTGACTTCCACATGTACACTGTGACACACACATGTGCACCTGAATGTGCACACACACGCATAAATACACACACACACAAAATGTAAAATTTAAAATCTGCGCTGTAGAGCCAGTTCACTGGTTAGAGCACTTGTTGCTCGTCTAGAGGATCTAGGTTTGGGTGTCAGCACACACATGACTCACGATCATCCATAACTCCAGTTCTAGGAGATCTAACACCCTCTTCTGACTTCTGTGGGCACCAGGCACACATGTGATACCCAAATATACATGCAGGTTAAACACTTAAACACATAAAAAAATCTTAATTTCAAGTAGAGTATTTGCCTACACATGTGTAACTGGGCTGCATCTTATATTACATACAGCATCTTATATCCAGAATGAATGGGTAGATGGGTACATGGGTGGGTGCGTGGATGGATGGATGGATGGATGGATGGATGGATGGATGGATGGATGGATGGAAAATAAGTTCTTGAGATTTTCTAACTACATTTCAGGTGCTCAGGAGATGTTTCATATTGGACAGTTTTGTCTGTTATATTGAACTACATAGAACTGATAGAACTTTTTAAAATCATCAAATAAATAAATAAATAAGTAGAACCTTTCATCGCTGTAGAGAATTATATTTGGCAGTGAAATTGAGGTATAATAAATGGAACTAGAATTTTTCTGTATTGTTTATATTGTAGACCATACTTACCTTGGCAGTTTATTGTATCTGTGAAAATAGTAAGGCGGCGTTGTGACAGCTGTTGAATAGAGGCTTAGAAGGTGAGGGCAGAGGCAAAGGGGTGGTGACACAAAAGCAAGACTCAGTTATAAGATCCTCACAAGCATGCCAACAAAGAGGTCTATGGAATTGTTTCTTTCATAAAAATGTGCCTTTAATCCCAGCTCTTAAGAGGCAGAGGCAGGCTGATCTCTATGAGTTCAAGGCCAGCCTGGTCTACAAGAGCTAGTTCCAGGACAGGCTTCAAAGATACAGAGAAACCCTGTCTCAAAAAACAACAACAAAACCTCAATATGTTGGACTAAGGAGATGACTTAGAGGGTTAAATGTTTGCCTTGCAAGCCTGATGACCTGAGTTCAGGTCCACAGAACTCAAGTAAAAGCTGGACACAGTTGTGGTAGCATTTTTAATCCCATCCTGCCCTGTCAGGTAGTGAGAAGTGAAGACGGGAGAAGCTTGTCGGCCAACTAGCCTGTGTGACCATTGTGAATAAGAGAGACCATGTCTCAAAGTGGAGGGCAAGGAGTGACACTTGAGGTTGTCCTCTGACCTCCATATCCTTGTGCCTTTACACACACACACACACACACACACACACGAGAAATTTAAAAGCTGAAGTCTTTGGTGCTAGTAGAGTTTCATCTTCATGCTTCTTCTCTTTCTGCCTCAAGAACAAGTACAAGTTGTATACTATATTAACACTGTGGAAAAGGGACCTGGCATAAAAAGATTTTCATTATTAGATCACACACATAAATACTAATACACACTTATGTACTTATTTTTTTTAAAGATTTATTTATTTATTTATTTATTATGTTTAGAACATTCTGCCTCAATGTACGCCCACACGCCAGAGGAGGGCGCCAGATCTCAGTACAGATGGTTGTGAGCCACCATGTGGTTGCTGGGAATTGAACTCAGGACCTCTGGAAGAGCAACCAGTGCTCTTAACCTCTGAGCCATCTCTCCAGCCCCCACTCATGTACTTATAAAGAGGGACAGACTATGGTGGTGTTAGGAATCGTGGTAGTTTAGTATAAAGCTATTTAAAAATAAGATTTCAGTTGAAGTTTCAGGGAGAAAATCCATGGTTCTCTGTACTGGGATGACTTTTGAAACGAGAAGGGTAAATAGTAGGATGGTGAGCACAGAGTGAGTGTGGAGACTGAAATAATGCCAGCAGCATTCAGCCAAGATTTTTTCAAGTTCTGATTTCTTTTACATATGTGTCTTCGGGAGGTAGAGTAATATTAAATATAACCCTTAAGTTATGTAGCATCAGATACTCTTTCAGTTCATTTATGAGGCAGTTATTCCATTTTGCTTGAGGAAAAGAGTTTTGTAAATATAATAATTCAAGCAAAAGAATATTATTTTGAATTTCTAAGGAAGCCAATAGCTTCTAATCCTAGTACTCAGGAGGTAGAGAGACAGGAAGGTTAGAAGTTCAGCATCATTCTTGATTACATGGCAAGTTTGAGGCCAGCCATGAAAAGAATGTATGTACATGCATACATATAATCTTAGGCTTCACAGACACACACACACATACTATCTTATAGACGACAAATTTTCCACTGAAGACACATTTTAGAGAACAGTTTACACTTCATAAAGAGAAGCCACATGTGAAAAAGGCTTATTTCCAATAAATGCATATAGTATGTAGAACATCATAGGATTTCTGCAAACAAAAAGAGAACTGAGGAAGCATTTGAGCTTTACCAAAGAGGAATTCCAAATGGCCAATAAATATGTGGGAAAGTGCTTATCCTCCTCAGTGACTGGAAAATAACCACACTGAGGTCCCACTGACAGAGCTGGGAATGCCACACACCGGAGAGAAGGGAAAGAGTGGAGACACTCATGTCCTGCTCATGGAAGTGGGAGTTGAAATCAGCACTGACTTTGAAAACAAGTTTGGATTGTTCAGCACAGTTAAAAGTGCATATGCTCTGTGGTCTAGAAAGTCAACTCTGAGATACATCCTCCAAAGACACGTGTGTTTATGTATGCATGTGGGCATCATGTAAATGTCCGTAGCAGTATTCATGTTCGACAACTCAGGTGAGTCAGTTGTGAAACATCTGTTTATGTGACTTCCTAGCAGCGAAAATGAATTGAGTTGCTACAACATGTTTATTGCATGGTCAAGCCATAGAAATAATGCTGAACATGATGTTTGACACAATATGTGTAGTTTAAATAAACATTAAAATTATAAAGAAAAATCAAGGATGTGTTTACCTTAAAAATCAGTGTGCTGGTTTGTAGATGGAGACTGCTTGTTTGTTACCGGCCACCCAGACCCGAATAATCACACAAAACTATATTAATTACAATACGATTTGACCAATGTCTCAGTTGTATTCCTAGCTACCTCTATCTTAAATTAACCCATTTCTATTTATCTGTGTATCATCATGAGGCTATAACCTCCCTGTAAGGTTTTAGCATCTGTCTCCTTGGCAGCTACATGGCGTCTCTCTGACTCCATCTACTCTCTCTATGTATCTCTGCTCAGATTTCCTGCCTAGCTTTACTCTGCTAAGCCATCGGCTGAAAAAGCTTTATTCATTAACCTATAAAAACAGCACATATATAGCGAGACAGCCCACATCACTGGTTCAACAGGAGAAGTGAGAAGGAATCAGGAAGGGCTGCAGGGTTAAGGTCAAACGTCTTCTGAAGCTTGGGGGTCAGGTTTGTCCATCTGAGGGTAAAGTGATTGCTGGGTCATAAAGTCGTTTTTTACAGAGTACAAGACTTGCCTTTTCTTACATCCTCATCAACACTTCTCATTTTTGTCTTTTTAACAATGACCATTCTGACAGGTGGTGAGGTATCTTGTGTTTTCATTTTTGTTTTTTTCTGGTAATTAGTGATATTGAACACCTTTTCCCATTTAATTATATCTATCTAGCTTCTTTGTCAGTTCAACTTTTTATTACATTGTATTTTGTGTGGGGGGTGTACAAGGGCTACCGTGTACATGCTGTGAATGTATGTATATGTAGGGTCCTGGACAGTCTATAGGATCACCTTGTGGGCCCCAGGGATTGAACTCAGGTTATCAGGCTTGGTAGCAAGAGAAGCCATCTTGCCAGCTATCTTTGTTCATTCTCTCCCCCCCCCCCTTTTCTTTTGGCATTCTGAGAGAAGGTTTCTCTATATAACAGCTCTTAATTATGTTATTTTCTTGGTATTGAGTTAGAGTTTGTTACTTGGAGTTGTTTGCTTTCTGTATGTATTTAGGACCATTTGTTTACTCTACCTTTTGTTGCCTTTTATGGAAGGGTCACTTCCAAAACATTCTCTAGACAAATGTCATGGATTCTTCCCTCTTTTTTTTTTTTAATTTTTGTCTTTTGGGTGTTTTTTGATTTTTTTTTTATTTATTTTTTTATTTTCTTTTGTTTGAAACAGGGTCTCACTATATAGCCCTGGCTGTCCTGGAAATCACTCTGTAGACCAGGCTGATCTTCAGTTTACAGAGATCCTGCTCTCCTGGGATTAAAGGTGGCGTCCTGGGAAGTCACAACCAGCTTCCCCTGTTTTATTCTAGTAGTTTTATAGTTTCAGGTCTTACATTTAGATTTTTAATAACATTTTGGGTTGATCTTTTTACATGGTGTAAGAGTCTAATTACATTTTTGATATTATCTTATTTTATGTGTATTTGGTTTTGTGTGTGTACACCACATATGGGTGCCTGGTACCCAGGGTGGTCAGAAGAGGTCATCTGTTCCCCTGGAACTGGAGTTATAGATGATTGTGAGTTGCCATATGTGTGCTGAGAACTGAATACTGATCTTTTGCAAGAGCAGCAAGTGCTCTCAATTGTTGAGTCATCTCTCCGTGCCCCGATTTCAGTCTTCTGCATGTGGATATCCAAGATCATTTACTAAAGGGCTTGCTTTTTCCCATTGTGATTCTTTTTTTTTTTAAATTTATTTATTTATTATGCATACAATATTCTGTCCAGACCTCATTACAGATGGTTGTCAGCCACCATGTGGTTGCTAGGAATTGAACTCAGGACCTTTGGAAGAGCAGGCAATGCTCTTAACCGCTGACCCATCTCTCCAGCCCCCTCCATTGTGATTCTTGGTAGAGTCTTTTGACCAAAAAAATATGGGAATTTATTTCTGGGCTGTAGCCTTTTCCACTGGCTGTGTATTTTCATGCTATTGCCATTCCATTTTAAGGGCTACACTCTGGCAGGATTTGGGCAGTATAATGCCTCTAACTTTGTTCTTTTTGCCTAGAATTGTTTTGGCTCTTTAAGGTCTTTCTGGTTACATAAACATTTTAGGACTGGTTTTTTGTTTTTTTTGGGTTTTTTTCTGGTAATAGGAATTGAACCCAGGGGTTTTTATTTACTTTTGTTTGTAAAGACAGAGCCTTGGTGCTGGAGAAATGGCTCAGAGGTAAAGAGCACTGACTGCTCTTCCAGAGGTCCTGAGTTCAATTCCCAGCAACCACATGGTGGCTCACAACCATCTGTAATAAGATCTGGTATCCTCTTCTGGCCTGCAAGATACATGCAGGAAGATTCCTGTATACATAATAAATAAAAAATCTTTGAAAAAAAAAAAAAGAAGACAGAGCCTTAATGTGTTGCATAGGCTATGATCAGAAGACCCTCTGCCTGAGGCCTCCTGATTAGTTGGGAGTACATACAAGTGCCAGTATATCCAACTAATTGTAGGATTGTTTCTGTGAAAAAATGTCACTTTAAAAAAAGTTGCTGAATGGAAGGGATGGGGGTTTGTCGAATGCCTTTAATCCCAGCACTGGGGAGGTAGAGGCTGGTGATGCGATCTCTGTACATTTGAGGCCCCCCTGACAGGACAGCCAAGGCTACAGCGAAACACTGTCTTGATAAACAAAAACAAACAAACAAACAAAAAAAAAAACAGACAGAAGAAAGTGTCATTTTACCAGGGATTTCCTTTAAGTAGTACAAACATTTTTATAATAGTAACAGTTCCTCTAATCCATGAAAATGGGTTGTGTAAGTGTGTGTGTGTGGGGGGGGGGTGTTCCTCTTCAGTTTCTTTCATCAGTATTTTACAGGTTTTGGGGCACAAACTTTCTCCTTGGTTAAATTTGTTCGAGGTGTAAATCTCATTTGTTCATGTTAATGTTCATTTTAATGTGTTGTTGAATTCATTTTGTTTGTGTTTTGTTGAGGGCTTTTGCATTTATATCAATCAGGGATATTTTCCTGTGCTTTTGTTTTCTTACACCCTGTTTATGGCTTTGGTAAAGTAATCCCTGCTTTGTAAAATGAGCTGGGAAGTATTCATTCCTTTTCAATCTGTGGAAAGGGTTTGAGAAAGATGATTTTTTTTTTTTATTTCTTGCTCTTTGAGACAAGGTGTAACTTTATAGCCTTGCTTAGCCTAGAACTGGATAGCAAATCTAGTGAGATCTGTGTGCATCTGCTTCCCAAGTGCTGGGATTAAAGGCATGTGCTACTACACCTGGCAGATGAGTATTCTTTAAAGATTTATTTTTATTATTTTTAGTTGTGTGTGGACCAGATGTGTACAGAAGTGCAGGTGCCTGTAGAGTTCAGGGGTATGGAACCCTTTGGAGCTGGATAGAAGGCAGTTGTGAGCCACCTGACCTTGGTACTGGGAGTCAAACTCTGGTCCTCTGGAAGAGCCAGAGTGTAAACTCTTAACTGCCCATCTCCTCAGCCCAAGATTAGTATGCTTTAAATGCAGTGAAATTATGAAGTCCTTGGCTTTTATTGAATGAGAAACTTTGTTACCGAGCCATTCTCTTTAAGTCTCTATTAATCTGTTCAAAATATGTTTTTATGATTCATGTTTGATGAGTTGCTTCCTAGGAAATTTACCATCCCTTAGAAAACAAACTGGTAGATGAGAAAATGAGATTCAGAAATGATAGCTGACTTTTTGTAACTAGGTTTAGTGTATAGTTCAATCAGAGCATCTTTAAGGATACTACTAGTGTTTACATCCTTTTGTAACTAGGTTTAGTGTATAGTTCAATCAGAACATCTTTAAGGATACTACTAGTGTTTACATCCTTTTGGTGTAAAAAAAAGACTCAGATGACCTTCTTTAATTGATGTCATGGGCAGTTAGTCAGTGCCCAAAATAAAACCACTAGCAATATAATAATCTCTGAGTCTCACAGAGTTATAAGGTTCTTACAAAATAAAGTAGGCTTTCTGTGTTTATCTGGTATATATAATTTGATAATTGTGCATGTCTCATTTACTTTAAGAGAATCCTGATAACATGGTGATTTGTTTTTATTTTTTGAGATAGGGCCTTATATAGCCCAGGCTGGCCTCAAACTCTTTATGTAGCTTAGATGTCTTTGAATTCCTGATCTTCCTCTTCTTCCTTCTAAGTACTAGGATTATAAGCATGTTCTTGCTTTGCTTTTCTTCTTTCTATGTAGTAACTTTATAAATTCTGGCCAGTTTAGTTTCATTTGATTTGGCTTATCTCACACTGTAGCCCAGGCTGTCCTGGTCTTACAGCTGTGAACCCCTGTTGCTGACTGATGAAGTTAGAGCCCGTTGGTTGTTGGAGGTGAGTGTGCATGAAGTCACCTGTCAGTCTTAGAGCAGTGCAGCCCTAGAATGTAACCTGTGGAGTCTGATTCTGACCTTGGAGTCTCTTAAGGCTGCATGTGGAACATGCATCCTAATGGTTCAAGGTGCAAAAGATGGACAAGAACCATCTCTTGGGAAAGAATTCCTGAGGCTTTATTATTTTAAAATTTAAATAATTTTTAAAACTTAATTTTAATAATTTAAAATAATGAAGGTTAATAATTTTTTATGTTTCTTTGAAAGTCTGCTGCTCTTCCACATAAAATGATTAAAGTTGTCCTTAATGTCATTCAGTCTGGCTTTAGTTGCCATGTGAGATGATATAAAATGAGGCTCCAAAAGTCTTCATTCTTTTGTTCACTAAAGGGAACCAAGGCTTCGTACAGATAATGGTGCCTCGTTTAGAGAACATGTGAAGCAAGTTGGACATGGAGAAGGTCTTATTCTAGCCTGCACCTTCTGTGTTTTTTAGGAGCAGCGTTAGGGAAGCGGGCCTACCAAGTATAGTCATTTATAAATATCTGTGGGGATGGGGTAGGCGTAGGAGGTAAAGTGCTGATCGTAATGTGAAAACTTTTTATGAAAAGCTTTATTACAAGTTTAAAAACTATCACACAAATACAGAGAGACAGAGAGAAAGAGAGAACAAAGGAAAGCTAGATGTGATGTATGCCTGGAATCCCACAGTACTTGAGAGGTGGAAGATCAGTTCAAGGTTATCCTTCGTTGTATAGCAAACTCAAAGCCAGCCTTGGTTATGTAAGAACCCATTTAAAACAAACAAACCAAGAAATTAGTAAATAAATAGAAATTTTGGGAACAGGGAGATTAGGATAGGGAACATGAGTAAGACTCGGAAAGCACATCCCCAACTCTAGCCAATATAATTGGTTTTAACCTTCCTGTCTGTATTAGTTGCTTTTCCACTGCTGTAGTAGAGTGTCTCAGGTAGAGGGACGTATAAAGAAAAGAGGTTTATTTAGCTCACAGTTCTGTAGGTCTGACAATATGTTACCTACTTCTACTTAGCTCTGGTCAGGGCCTCATGGTAATGGCCTACATTGGTACATGCAGAAGAGGTCACATGACAAGACAGAAAGACAGACCAGAGAAGGGCTAATACTGCACTTTCATAGTAGCTCACTTTGAAAGGAACCAACCAGGGTCCCACAAGAACTACTTTCAAACTGTCCCTTACCTTGCAGTAAGCCCGAGCTCTTAAAAGCTCCACTATGTTCCATTGCCACACTGGGGACCAGGTTTCCAACACATGGATATACTGAAGCGTACTCAAATCGTATTCAAACCACACTGTCTCAAGATCTGAAGGGATATCCAGCTTGGTGACATCGTAGCATAGCATAGATACCTAACCTATAACCCTTACACATCTTAATAAATCTTATTTAGTAAGAGCCTCTGTGAAGAAGGACTGATTTAATGATAGGATCTGTTGGCTAGAAGAAGAGGGCCAGTTGAATGCATATGTAATTATATAGGGAATTTACTACACTGGCTACACTATTAGAGGTTGAAGACTACCACAGTGGCCATCTGCAAGCTTGAGAGCAAGGGAAAGCAGTAGCTGCTCAGTCTCAAGCTGGAAGCCTCAGCATAAGAGGGGCACCCTGGAGAGTCAGCTTGAGTCTGGTATCCCTTGGCAAAGCAATAGCAGCAGCAAAAGTTTGCTCCCACTCAAGAAAAATTGAATTTGCCTTCCAAGGTAACTTCCTCTGTCTTCTATTATATGTTCTTCCCAAACTCCCATCCACTGCATTAGGCATTAATAGATCTACTCCTATAATTGTGATCCACATGAAAATAGCCTGACAGATAACACCTTGATGTACACCAGCAGTTTTTTTTAGGCATCTCTCAATCTGGTCAAGCTGACATCATCATAGGTATCTTATTAGATAGTACCCCTTATACAATCCTTGCTTTTGAGTAGGGTTACAGAGGTGCATGCTACGTTTTTGGCATCATCATCACTATTGAAACTGAGTCTCACGTAGCTTAGACTACTACTAGCCCTGAACTCTTGATTTTCATACCTCTGTCTCCCGGGTGTTGAGCTCCATGAGTATATCACCACACCCTATTTCTTATTTATATTTCTTTTTTTTAGTTTTTCGAGACAGGGTTTCTCTGTGGTTTTGGAGCCTGTCCTGGAACTAGCTCTTGTAGACCAGGCTGGTCTCGAACTCAC
>NC_022010.1:42200711-42205840 GCF_000317375.1 Microtus ochrogaster
GTGCGCCACCACCGCCCGGCCTTATATTTCTTAAGCAGGGTCTCAATTGTGTATCCCTTCCTGGCATGAAACTTGCCATGTAGCCCTGAATGGCCTAGAATTTGTGATCCTCATGTTTCTGCTTCCCCAGTGCTGGGATTACAAGGTTTATCCCACAACCTTCTGATATACATTTTATAATCATGTATAAGATAGTGATTTGTACACAAGAGTTGGAATATTTTTGCATTGACCTTGAGTTCAAACAAATGTAAGCTTAGCTTTCAGTAACACTGACCTTCTTAAACAGCATTCTCATCGGTGTAGTGTCTGCCTGATAAAAACGTTTGCAGTTTGAGATTACAGCCATATGGAACAAAGGAACAAAGGTGCCATTATTTTTATGTGCTCGGCAGTTTTTTTTTTCTTTTTTCAATTTGGGCTTTTTGAAATAAAGTCTTACTATGTGATCTGGTTGTCCTGGAATTCACCATGGCATCCAGGCTTGCCTCAAACTTGTAGTCATCCTCCTGCCTCTACCTCCTACTTTTTCTTTCTTTTTTTATATTGCTAGAGCCCAGGCCCTAGTATATATTAGGCACTTACTGTTCTACTGAGTGAGTTATTACTTTTAAGTGGTATTGTGTTTTCCCAGAGTGCCTGTTGAAGGCATTTATTTTTTCTATTGCATGATTTATTTCTGTCCTAAATGGTACTTTTTTATTTTACCTTGATTTTTGTGTGTGTGTGTTAAGGGTTTTCCATTATTTTTTTCTTTTTTCTATTGAGGAGGCGGCAATGAGGTGTGCGTGTGTGTGTGTGTGCGCGCACGTGCATGCATGCACTTGCAAGTGTGTATGTGTATGTGTAGTCATTTCTCGCCTTCTACCATGTTGGAAGAGGCCACTAGTTAGGCCACTTAGCCCTGAAATAATCATACTGAAACTATATTAAATAATATACTGCTTAGCTCTAGCTTCTTATTAGCTAACTCTTACATCTTAATTTAACCCATCTGCATTAATATGTGTATCACCATGAGGTCGTGATCTACCAGCAAAGTTTCAGCACATCTGTCTCCAGTGGCAGCTCCATGGCTTCTCCCTGACTCCACCTCCTTTCTCCCAGCATTCAGTTTTTTCTACCTAGCTCTGTTCCCCTATAACTCTGCTATAGGCCCAAAGCAGTTTCTTTATTAACCAATGGTATTCACAACATACAGAGGGGAATCTCACATCACTACCACGTGGGTCCTGGGGTTTGAACTCAGATCCTCTATCCTGGTAGGTGCATTTACCCATTGTCATCTCCCTGGCTGTGGGGATTTTCTTTTTACAGTTGTCAATAGCCCTTTATTTTTAGTTATTTTTAGGCTCCCTGTTAGTTGTGGTTCTATCAAGTAGTAATCTCATGCTTTGCTGCAGTATTTACATGATTGTAGTAATGGGCGTTGTCATTGTGAACATATGCTAACACACCCAGCTCATGAGTCACCTGCTTTTGGACATTATTAATTTATGTACATTTGCTTAGAAAATCAGTCATGCTTGAAAACAGCCGATTTCTTTTTCATAGCCATTCTTTCCATATATCCTCTGAGTGGGATGCTGAAAAATGTATGTGGGCTGATAAAAAGATTTTAGTACATATTTCCAAAACTGGACTATGAAAAAAAAGTTATAAGGAAATTTATCTAGAGAAATAAAAAATAAATTCAGAACTACAACAAAATTTATCTCAGAGAATTATCCTGAGCTCTAAATTTGTTTTTAATGACGTGCTGAACTGAAAACATCTGTGGTACCAAAGACAGAGCAGTGTGTAACATAAAGGTGCTCTGGAAAAAACAGTAGTATGGTAACAAAACAAGAACAATCATTCCAAACACTTAGACTTGATATCCTTCTCCTGCCGTTTCTTAAAGACTGCCTCCTGTAGCCCAGTCTGACTTGTAACCTGCTGTGTAGTTTGAGGATTTCCCTCAACTTCTGATCCTCTTGTCTTTGTCTCCACAGTGTTGGCAAGCACTCTGCTAGCCAGGCTGTATCCCCAGTTCTGGTTTGTTTGAGATAGTTTCACGTGGCTTAGGCTGGCCTCTAGCTCGTGTGTACTATTCTTGGAAGGTGACTTTGACCTCTGCCCTCCTGCCTCCACCTCCTGAGTGTCGGGATTACTGATGTGTGCACTATTCCTGGCTTTTAAAGGTAGAGTCAGGAGAACGTTGTAGTATTTATTATAGCAGCCCTGGCAAGCTATATGCTCTGTTCCTTCTTACTGTTTTACCGTTTGTTCTTTTATTTCAGTTCTCCTTTCTGTTTAGAGAGCTGCTGTTTTAGTCATCCTTTTAGATTAGCTATGCTGGCCACAGGTTCTCTTGGTTTTTCTTCATCTGAAGATACATTGATTTCCTTCTTCTATCCCTGAAGGTTTTTTTTCTAGATGCAGTTCTGAGGGAGCAATTGTTCTTTCAGCATCTCAAAGATGCCCCACTTTTTCTGTCTTCATGGTTCACAGTGTGGTATTTACTGTCATTTCTATTCTTTCTCGTTTTCAAGATTTTTTTTTTATCTTCAGCTTTCGGATGTTTAGATATGACATATCTTAATGTCATTTTTCTTCTTTTTAAAATTTGGGGTTTCCTCATTGCCTCGAGTCTCTAAATTTATTGCTTCCAAACTGAGGAAGCTCTCAGTTGGTGGCTTTTCCAGGCCCACCCTCCTGTTCTCACAGAATGCTAATAGCGTGAGGACTCTTAGAGTTTTGCTTTAGTTCTACAGCTTTTTTTAGACTCTGCTCATTTTTTTCCTACTTTCTGTCTTTTGTTCTGAATGGAGAATTTCTAGTGTTCTACATTTCATTCCATTGCTTTTTTTCTAAGATTTATTTTTATGTGTATTTGTGCCTATGAGTGTGGGTGCCCTGGGGGCTTGAAGCCTGTGATCCCTCTGGAGCTGGAGTTAGAGGTAGTTGTAAGCCACTTGACATGGCTGCTGGGGACTGACCTTAGGTCCTCTACTAGAGCCACTAGCGAGCACTCTTAACCACTGAGCCATCTCTGGCCCCCACCTTCTTCTGTACCCTCCACCCTGCTGTTAGCCCATCCGTTGGGTGTGCTTGTTTCATTCAGTTGGTTTATTTTTTCAGTTCAGTTTCCATTTGTTTTTGCTTTAATCTCATTTCTTTCTGACAGTTTCCATTTCTTTGATGAGGCTTTCTGTTCTTCATGTGTTCCAAGGGAGTTTATGATTGCTCACTGAAGCATTTTCCCAGTGCTCTAACAGCTGCCCCACCCACCTTGTTTTCTTTGTCACTGTGACTTGGTGTTTCTGGGGTGCCAACTGGGCAACTTGAGCTCCATGTCAGGAATGTGTTGCTCAGGACAAAACAGCATAAGTAAGCAAAACAACAACAGCGAAACAAAACAACCCACGGAACTTGCTGCTGCTGTCTTGTGAGGTCCCTGCTTTTTAATCTTTCAGAGTCTTCTCATGTCTGTTTTATGTATGATATTTCGGAATTTAGTTGTATTAAGCAGATGGAATAAGGAAAATGATATCTGTCCAGAAGCAAAAGTAACTAACATTTAAAATTATATAAATTTATAGCTTTGATTTTTAATTAAAAATGAATCTAAAAAATAATTCACAAGTTTGTATAAGTGATATATACAAGTGAAATACTGTTGTTTTAACTTTCATGGGTTAATGTTAATAAACAAAAATTAATTTTACTTGCTTTCTACCTCAAAATTATCAAGGAATGGCATAGTGGTTGAAAGCAAAAATGAAATATGTAAGCATAAAGTACTTCTACAGTCTGGCAAATTAATAGAGAAAGTTTCAAAAGTGTGACAATCATCGTCATCAAGTTATCTTTATTCAACACAGGCGACTTTGTGTTCCTTCTGTTTGATAATTGGGCTGCGGGAGCAGTCTGAGCAGTGCTGTGGTTGTTATGTGGCCGTACTGCTTTGATATGGCACTCTAAGTACTTGTCCTTCCTTAGGGATTTTGTTTTTAGTTGATTTAATAATGAACTGTGTGTTTTAGAAGTTCTTGGAAGTTTGTATAACTGTTTCTTATGAAGTTGCTCAGCGTTGAAAAGAATACCCCATATAGAGAGTGTTCGTGATAGTCTCAGGCCGTCTTCCATCCACAGTAGTGAATGTTCACATACCAAGTGATGATACAGTGTGTGGCTATTGCATAATGGCCTTTATTTGGTAAAGATGATGTCACCGTGTGGGATGGCCTGAAGCAGTTATTAAAGAACACAAGACTTTTGAGTGCTAGCATTTCTTACTAAATACCATTCTGCTGAAACATTGTGTTTGGACTGAAATAAACTTAGATTTTCCTGGCTTCTTACTGAAATTTAGAGAAGTAAATCTTGTGTCACACTTCTATAGCTGGATTGAATAAAATATTAAAATATTTTTTTCCTTGGTAACAAAACATGAGATTAGAAAGGGGAAAAGTTGTGAGTTTCTGTTACATGTATAGAATTTTGAGATTAAAGTTCAGGGATGCTTTGAATTTTTGTAATGTTTTACTCAGTTTGTTGCTGAAGCATGCGATAATGATTACTAGAAAAAGCTATAATTTTAAAGATTTTTAATGTCCTTGTTATTAAAAGAGACTGATTACATTTCCTTTGAATCAGACACATTTGGTATTTTTATTGTGGTAAAATGCATAACTGAATTTATTATAATAATATAAAGTAATAGTAATTATTATTAGTTTTAAGTATACAACTGTTAGGCATGTTGTCATCTCTGTGTCCATTCCCAGAATTTTCATCATCCTAAAGTGAATGTAACTTTATCCACCATACAAATACTTTTGATAGCCAGGCAGTGGTGGCGCATGCCTTTAATCCCAGCACTCAGGAGGCAAAGACAGTTCGAGACCAGCCTGGTCTACAGAGCTAGTTCAAGACAGGCTCCAAAGCTACAGAGAAACCCTGTCTTGAAAAACCCCTAAAAAACAAACAAACAAAAACTAAAAAAACAAATACTTTTGATTCCTTCCCGCTCCTGTCCCAGCTGCCAGTACCCATTCTACCTAATGTCTCTGACTCAGGAACCTGCGTGACCTGTGTGGACAGAATCCCGCAATATCGTCCTTTGTTGTCTGGCATGTTTCACT
>NC_022010.1:42208720-42222874 GCF_000317375.1 Microtus ochrogaster
CTTCTTTCTCCCAGCATCCTGTTCTGTTTTCTCCGCCTACCTAAGGGTTGGCCTATGAAATGGGCCTAGGCAGTTTCTTTGTTAATAAGAAATCATTCCCACATCAATCTGTGATGTACCATGAATCAAAATTAAATTCCTTTCAAGTTCCAGGCTAGTCAGAGCTATGAAGCAAGACCCAGTCTTAAAAGACTGAAGAGTATTCTGTTGCACACATGCAGCACACTTTGTTTTCCCATGGTGTACAAGGTTGTCATGACGCAAGACTCAGAGTTCAGAATTACTGTAAAAGAGCAGGTCCCCACAGTTCAGTATCACTGGTACCTAGAGCTGAAAATCTGGGGAGGATTAGCCCCTATGAATGAGAGAGAGAGGAAATGAGTACACTATGAGCTGAGTAATATGTCCCTATAACTGCCTAACTGGAGACATTTATGCTAAGAGCAGTACACACTGCCCAAATGAGAGGTTTAGCATGTGTCCTTTGATTTCTGTTTTGTGCTTTAAGCAGCGTGCTCATAGAGAATAGCTATAAGTCTGAACTCTTATGTGCAAGTGAATGGTGAGCTCAAGCTGATCTTTGTGGGTGTAGAGAACCTGTTTGCCTTGAAAGTACTTGGAATGATTGGCTCAAGTGAATTTAATTTATCACATACATCGTTCTTTTATCAGGTGTTACCAGATCAATGTTCTGATATTTTTCATGAGGATGAAGAGAAGATTGGGGTGAGAGTCATTTGATCTTGATAGGAAGACATAGTGATCTCTGGCACATTCAATAGGAAAAACAGACACCAGTCCATTAACAAAAATTGCTTCAAGCAACTTAGGAAGGGTCAAAAATGGTTATTGCATCAAAGGACAAAATAGAAAAAAGGAAGAAAACACACAAAATTGCAGACTGCTCTGAGAATAACTTGTTTAAGCTAAATGTTAGCAAACTACTTATGTGTATTTTTTCCAAGATTTAAATTAGAACCTAGTGCTTTTAAAGTTTTTTTCTTCTTTGCTATCTTATTTGAAGGAAGCAGTATTATCTCAGTCAAAAATTATTTCTGTACCTTATAATCTTCATAGTCTCAATCAGAAGTGGAAAAGTTAATAAAAACTGGCTAGAGAGAAAATGCCTTGGCGGCTGGAGCTGGGACACTCAGTTGGTGAAGAGCTTGCTGTCTCAGCTGCCTTTCTGTCGCTGGAGTAAACTGTCCTGACAAAAACACCTTAAGGAACTTTTGGCTCACAGTCCATCAAGACAGACGTCATGATGACGGGGTCAGGAAGAAGACAGCTAGCTATGAATGCTTCCTTTCATGCATGCACTCTTTTAGGGTGGTCTTTGCACCTCAGTTAACCTGTGAGTTACTCCCTCATAGGCTTGCCCAAAGGCTTGTCCCTAGGTGATTCTAGATTCTGTTAATAATCAGTATTAGCCATCACATCTGACCCAGGCTTGAGTGCTTACGTTCAGTCCTTAGAGTCTATGTAAAAAGCTGAGTGTGGTGGTTCAGGCTGTGAGCTCATCAAGTGCAGTGAAGGCCAGTACAGGAATATCCCTGGGGCTCAATGGCCAGCTGGCCTAGCTACCTAGTTTCATTATGAGCCCCAGGTCCCAGTGAGAAACCCTATCTCAAAAAATAAAGTTGGAGGCTAGAGACATGGCTCAACAGTTCAGAGTGCTTGGAAAGGACCTGAGTTCTTTGGACTCCAGGCTTGTCCTCAGAAAGTAGGTCTTAGTTCCTAAAATCATAAACCGTTAAAAGTAGGGGGAAAAAATGGACATAGTTCTCTGTGACAGTAAAGGTCCGTGTGTTTGGGTTATTCACCAGAGAAGACTGTTTTGACTTGGGTTTAAGCCAATGGAAAATCTTTATTAACCGGCCAACAACTACTCTGGGTGTTCGGGATCCCAGGGTAGCTCTGAGCCTTTCTCCAGATGAGCCTTTAAGCACAGAAACCACAGTCTTGGGTTGATATGTTTCAATTAACAAGAGCAGTTGGCTAGAAGCAGAAGTACAGGAGCTAAAAAGCAAGGTTAGTACATTAGAGACTTTCCCAGAACTATATGGACTTTGATGGATTAGGTCTTTGTTTTTAGATTGGCAGGTGGTGCTGTCTACATGCTGAGTGTTACAGCCTGAATGGCACTTCCATCATAGAGTCAGTTGTGCTAAGGTCTGGGGCTCTGTTACACTGTAGTCTTAGGAACTAGTAGCAGGAGGGTCAGTAGCTCGAACCTGTCCTCTGCCATATAGCTTGGGCTGAGCGAGAAAGAAAAGACAGTGTACTTCTTGTGAGGTAGTCACTGATAAAGTGCCCATGTTCCTTCAAGCATCCTGTAAACAAAAAGACTTGATCAGCAGTATTCAAAAGTTTTTTTTTTAATTAACCTTAAACTTTGGAGACCCAGACAGTTTCTTTTTAAACAATTTAAAGCCATACTTTATTTTATGTATAGCAGTACAGTTTAAAGTAGCACTATAGCAAAGTATGGTGGCACATGCCTTTAATTGTTGTGCAATGTTTTACTCTTTTGTCTTTTGGGTTGGCCCACCACCCAGCTCCCAAATAAATCGCACACAGAGACTTATTCTTAATTATCATGTCTGGCCTTAGTTTGGCTTGTTGCTAGTGAGCTTTTCTTATCTAAAATTAACCTGGCAATCTTTTCCCTCTGGGCTTTTATCTTTATTATTTCTGTATATCTTACTTTCCTTCTTACTCTTTGGCTGGCTGGGTGACTGGCCCCTGACGTCCTTCCTCCCTTCCCAGATTTTTCTTCCTATTTATACTCTGCCTTCCAGCCCCGCCTATCCTTTCTCCTGCCTTGTTATTTGCCGTTCAACTCTTTATTAGACCATCAGGTGTTTTTTAGGCAGGCAAAGAATCACAGCTTCACAGGGTTAAACAAATGAAGCATAAACAAAAGTAATACGCCTTAAAATAATATTCCCCAACATTTAATTCCAGCACTCTTTAAGTTCAAGACCAGCCTAGTTTGCATAATAAGTTCCAGGCCAGGCAGGACTATCATAATAAAACCATATCTCAAAAGCAAACAAACAAAGCACTATAATAGAATGATTTTATATAGTTCTAAACAAAAGAAAACCCCTTCTCCAGGAGTGGGGGGGATGGTGATTATAATCAAAATCCATTGTATTACTACTATGAAATTCTTCAAGAATTAATACAATACTTTATCTAAAACCCCTTCCTTAAAACAGATTTTTTAAAAATTGGTTTTCTGCGGGGCGGTGGTGGCGCACACCTTTAATCCCAGCACTCGGGAGGCAGAGGCAGGCGGATCTCTGTGAGTTCGAGGCCAGCCTGGTCTACAAGAGCTAGTTCCAGGACAGGAACCAAAAAAGCTACGGAGAAACCCTGTTTCAAAAAAAAAAAATTGGTTTTCCTAAGTGGATCCATAGGACAAGTGTATTTGTAACTAGTCATGTCTGATTCTATTGCACTAATAGTCAGTGGAATAAAAGAGCAAGCCCAGCTTTTATTCAGTATGTCAAAGGAGTAGCACATGTTGGAGTCTTCGGAATGCAAAAGCAGTTCTTGCTTTAGTACACAGAAAGTGAACTCATATGTCTACTGTGAAACAACTGAGTTGTAGGTAGAAAACCAGTACTTTATGTCCTTTGTCATGAGTCATGTGTCCTTTTGCCTGCATTCCACCCTTTCTCGTCACCTAATATGGCCCTCTCTTGGTTACACTCACATTTATACCTGTTTACACATATACATTATTGGCAAGGTTGCATTTGAAAGAGAACATGAAGTTTTTTCTTCTGGGCTTGAGCCACCACCTCACTTAATATTATACTCTCAGGTCCTTCTATTTCCTGAAGATTCATGATACCATTTTTCTATACAGCTGAGTAAACATTCCGTTTCTGTGTGGGTCACACTTGCCTACCTATTCATCTGTTGATGGGTGTGTAGGCTGGTTCCATTCTATGCTCTTGTGAACAGAGCATCAATAAACGTGGATGTGAAAATATCTTTGTGGTAGGATATAGGGGTCTTTGGGTCTGTGCCAGGAGTGGTATAGCTCATCATATGGTGGTTCGCTTTATAATTTCAAATATTTCTTAAGAAATAGGATTCACAGCATATATTTCTGTCCCCTGTAAATTGTACCCAACCCCTCTGGCACAGTGCTGCAGCTTATATGCCCCTCGGATGGTTTGGCCAGACAACCTTTGGTAGCACCTCAGCATTCCAACTTCTATTAGCTGGTTCTAAAGGCAGTGACAGATATTGGAAGCTTTGATATACCAGAGCTCTGCTTCCAAGAATATCAATTTCTGCTTTGCTTTTCTATTACTGTTTAATATAATGCTTCAAAATTTTAGTGGCATAAAGCAACAAGAACTTAGTTAATTCTGTAGCTTCCTTTAGTATTAGTAGCTTCACCCCTCCCTTAGTGACATAAAGCATCTGTCAGAAACTGTTCTGCAGCTTCCTTTAGGGTTAGTAGCTTAACCCCTTCTGTCCACCCAAGGTACCTTGTCATATATTTCTGTTTCACAGGGTAAGAAAATAGCTGATTCCAGAATCAGAGTAAGAAAGTTTTGAAATAATTCTGGAACACTTTGTGTCAGAATGTTAGCAAATGTTGTTGCTGCTCTTGTTTTGTTTTGTTTTTTTAAAGATGCATCAGAAAAATGGAGGAACTAACTTGAGGAGTTCCAGGAGCCAGATGTGGGATAGTATGAGCACCAAAATAAACAAGGCTTTTCCAGAGTAGGTTGTATAGACAAGTAAAACAAAAAGTTATACAACCATGAGGACAATAGGCTAATAGATAGATAGATTGCTTGGATATTTTTAAATAGTAAAAGGGATACCATAAATTAACAATGTTTTAGCCAGGCCTGTTGGCTCACACCTGTAACCCCAACACTGGGGAGGCAGAGTGATCTTTGAGTTCAGGGCCAGCCGGGGATACAAAGTAAGTAAGATTCTTGTCTCGATAACTTGGAAAGACAGTGTTAGAGTTGCTGTACTTTATCTTAATGCTTGTTTGGAAATAAATGCCCCCTTCTTCCTTTCCTCTTTATAAAGTCTTGGTGCAGGGATCTTCCTACTTCAGCCTTCTGGGAAAATTATGTTTTCAATCTGGATTGTGTAATATTTCTTCAATCAACAACAACAAAAATAAAGGCAGAGTTGTATCTTGGCCCATCAGTATTTCTGTTAATTGTATTTGTAGCCTTATATAGATGCTGCTCTAAAGAGGAAGGATATACTGGCTTTTATTTTTTTTAGTTCACAATTTAAAAAAATAAATTACTATTTATTTTTTATGTGCATTGGTGTTTCATGTATATATGTATATATGCATGTAATGCATGTATATCTGCACCATGTGCATGCAGTGCCCTTGGAAGCCAGGAGAGGGTGTCACATACCTCAGGTTGGAGTTATAGGCAGTTGTAAGCTACCATGAGGGTATTGAGAATTGAACCACAGGCCCTTGGAAGAAAAGCCAGAGGTCTTAACTGCTGAGCCATCTCTTCAGCCCCATGCAATTTTTGTTTCATGCATTCACCATTTTTTATTGAACACCTGTTATGTCCTTCCTGACAAGTATATAGTATACAGAGCTGAACAATACAGTCTCTTCCCTCAAAACACACTCACTGTTCACTGTGTGACATGGTAACTGCGGTAAGCAATAATGCATGTTTCAAAATAGCCAGCAAGGCAAACTTCAGATATCCCACCATAAGAACAGTAAGTAGGTGATCAAGACAATGCATGTGATAGTGAGCTTGACAGTCATTCCAGGATGTACTGTGGAGCAAATCACATTGTGCCCCATAAATGTATACAATTGTCATCTTTCAATAAGAAATAATATTAATAATAAAAACTTGCTTGTGAATCTGAAATGACTGTTCTTATGCTCTTGAAGACTATTTTAAACTATTGGTTTGGGTTTTTTCTTTAATATATTTAAAAACAAAATGAATACTTTTGAAATGAGTTTAATGTTGATGATGTGCTTTTGTAAATAAAATAATCAGAACTTTGATTACAAAAGAGATTATTTAAAGCATTTTTCACTGAAATACTTCTTTCTAAATATTTTAATTGAAATAGACTTATATCACTTCCCCTTTCTCTCTCTAAGCCCTCCCAGCTGCTTTCCCTCAAACCCCTTTTATGTCCCCCTCCAATCTCATTGTTAGCCTCTTTTCTTTATTATTATATACATGTGTATGTACGTACATGTATGTACAAAGATACACAAACATATATATACACACACATACATATACAACCTGTTGAGTCCATTTTTGTTGGTGGTGTATACATGGTTTCAAGCTACCCACTCTGCTTTGAACAACCAATAAGTGGCTCAGTCCTAGAAGAGGGTAAATTCTTCTTCCAACAGTCATTAATAGCTTCTAGCTCATTGTTTATGGGTGGGACTCTATGAAAATTTCCCCCTTCCATGTTAACTTATTTATTGATAGAATTGTTCTGATCTTATTTATGCAACCATTTCTAGGAGAGAGTTTTTCACAGCCGACTTCCTGGTATTCTTCCTCTTACAATCTTTCATCCCCCTCTTCAGAGATGTTCCCTGAGCCATAGATTCAGGAGCTGTGATATAGATATATCTGTTGGGGCAGACTCACCATGATTTGTTGATCCTCTGCCTTATCTAGTTGTGGTTTCTGTGATGGTTTCCTTTGCTGGAGAAAGAGGCTTCTTTGATGAGGGGTGGTCCTACACTGATCTGTGAGTAAAAGGATAGTTTTAGAATATAGTAAGGAATTCTATTGGTCTAGCAAAGTGGCAGTAGTAGACTCTTTTCTAAAGCCAGTGAAGCTGGCTAGGTTTCCAATATCAGGCATGATTTCCCTTCTGTTGAGTGTGTCTTGTATCCAATTAGACAGCTGTTGGTTGCTACCAGTGTGCTCCCACAAGAACAATAGACAGCAAAGTCCCAGAATCAGGTGTTAGAACCCTTTTGCATGGTTGGTCAGGGTAGTCCAGGTAACTTCCAAAATAATATAGATGATCAGTCTAGCCCTTGATGGCCTCTCAGGGGTTGAGGGTAAACCTCGATTGCTGAAGATATTGAACACTTGAGATTTCAGATCTAACCTGAAAGACTTTTCTAACATCCATGGTTCCAGAAAATACTATACAAACTGCTAAGGGAGGGAAGCTATTAAATAGTACTACCCAGCCGCACTGCCTGTGAACTTGGACAGTTACCAGCGTGGCAAACATGCATAAAGGTGTAATAAGTGCCACTCACAAGCCAGTGGAAATATTTCTTTATAAAATTGTTTTACATTATTTCCCCCTTCCCTTTCTTCCCCTGCCCCCAACTCTCCCATGTATGTTCCTCACACTCTCTTTCAAATTCATGGCCTCTTCTTTTTAATGTTACATATATAGAATTGTGCATGTGTACATGTATGTGTATTTCTAAATGCATAAATGCAACCTGTCAGTCTGTGTGTTACTTGTGTGTCTATTTTAAGGTGTTGGATAACCAATTAGTGTGCTCTTACTTAGTTTACTGCTTTATTTAGTTGCCTTTAGTTTTTTTTTTGGAGGGCTGAGGGCTCTTGAACTTTCCTCTTTCTGTGTTAGCATGTTTATATGTGTATTGGTGTTGTTCATGTGTAGGCATCCATGTTGGTAAAACTTCATGGGTGTGAAGGTTCTGCCATTTCTAGGAGACACAGTTTCACAGTAAACTTCCCGTTCCTCTGGCTCCGCAGTTATCCCTGGACCTTAGGTAGAAGAATTGTCTTTCAGATGTATCAGTTCTGATTGGGTTCCACAACTCTGCATTTTGATCAGTTGTGAATTTCTGTAATGATCTTTTGTCTATCACAAAAAGAAGTCTCCTTGTTGAAGGATGAGGGGACCACATCTATCCAGCTAGACCCTGGAGAGCAATCAAAATATTTCTTTTAATTCATTGACGCTTTCATGGTTTTCCATGCCAAAAATGTTCTTGTATTTGTGTCAGGCCTAAATATGCCTTTTTTGCCTTGCCCGGCTGAATAAAATATCCAAAGACTATGGCAAAGATTGGTGTAGTTGTTGGCTTACATCACTGTCATTAGTCAAAAATGGCATTTGGAAGACCAAGGTCACATTCAGGATGTGATACAGAGAAGTAACTTAATAGCTTAATTGCAAAGTTGTTTCTCATCCAGTCTGTGACTTTTACAGTACTTGGCAATCTCAATTAGGCTTGCAGTCTGGAAAACAACAGATGACTGGTTCTATTGACAGGGAGATGGTAACCTCGGAGGCCTGTGTTGTGTGTAAGTGTGAAGTCAAGGGGCTTGCTCTAGCGACACAATGTTCTTTTATTGAAGTTTACTGAAGGTTAGGGAAACTATCTGAAATATTTTAATAGAGATCTTTAAATAATTATGTTATTCTTTTTTTCCTTTTGTAAAAGCAAAGAAAAAAATAGTGAACATATATTAGTTCTTTGGTGTGCCAGTGATCATGACAACCTTTGATGATATGTGATTTGGGGAAAACTTGATATTTGTTCATTTTTTTGATATGTCAAGCTTGGGGAATTAACTTATGTTTCCATTTTTGCATTTTATTCCATATGAAAAAAAAGTTCTCCGTGAATGATTTGGTTTGACTCAGAATAGGCATAAGAAACACTAATGGAGGAGATGAAGATAAATTAATGGATTCAACATAAATATGGACCAAGAGAGGCATTTGCTGATAGGATTAGGTTTGGAAAGCGAGAAAGAAGGCTGTCCAGAGCAGTGGAAATATAACACACTAGCAAATATATGATGTTTTAGTGATGTAAAATTAGTCCTTAGTAGTTAAGAAATGAGCCTCTTTTATGCTTGTAATCCCTGTATTTAAGAATCTGAGGCAGGAGGATCTTAATTAAATTCCAGGCCAGTCTAAGCAAGACTCTGTCTCAAAAACTAAAATAAAACAATGTAAAAACTAAGAAATCCTTTCCTGTTATGGTGAAATAGGCAGTTTTCAGGCATTCAACTTGACATACAGAATCAGAGATTTTCTAAAAATGGAAATTTCCCATGGCTGTTAAAATTTACTGTCTTTATTTCCTAAATTTGAATCTTAATAAAATCAGAAATATTAGCTAAGGATCTACATGCACTAACATTTTGAACATAACTAAAATCCTAATAGTAAAAAATAAGAAAACAGACAATTCAAAGAACAATGAAGTTACACCTTTCATGTGACCCTTTTGACTATTCAACTATTGTGGGTAATGTTGTTAAATATAAACCATGTTTTCTCACTAAAACCCCTGTCAGATAAGGAGTATAGTACACACCTGTAATCCCAGATCCCAGCACGTGGGAGTTGAAGGATCAGGAGTTCAAGGACAGCTGTGGTTATATAGTGAGTTCAAGGCCAGCCTGGGCTATCTGACACTGTACCTCAGAAAGAAAGAGAAATGAGGAGAGAGAGAGAGAGAGAGAGAGAGAGAGAGAGAGAGAGGAGAGAGAGAGAGAGACCAGATAGCAACAACAGTAAAAGAAAGTAATATACCCCTCTCTTCCAGCACTTGATAGAAAAAACTGATAAAAAAATGTTGGCAAATATTGAATGAATGTTACCAAGTAAGTAAATGTGGCCTATAGACTTAACTGGAGCATTATATCCAGTGTAGAAGTCTTTTAAGACTCATGATATATTTACATAACTTGCTATTTACTAAATCAGAAGGAAATCTCAGCAAATATCACAGGATTAAAATCAAATATATTCTTTAAAAAAACAGTTATAGTCTATTATAGTTATAAATCATTAAGAAAATATAGCTAAGGGCTGGAGAGATGGCTCAGAGGTTAAGGGCATTGCCTGTTCTTCCAAAGGTCCTGAGTTCAATTCCCAGCAACCACATGGTGGCTCACAACCATCTGTAATGAGGTCTGGTGCCCTCTTCTGGCCTGCAGGCATACACACAGACAGAATATTGTATACATAATAAATATATAAATAAATAAATAAATAAATAAATATTTTTGAAAAAGAAAATATAGCTAGAATGTCTTTATTTGTTTGGCAATTAATAGAATGAGTTAAATAATAGTGGAAATTCTAACTATCTTTAAAAATATCCTGATGAAGCTCTTATACTATATTGTTAAAAGCTTATGAAATTAAAAACAACAGTAATGGAGAGAATTTATAGCTTTTTCTACTTTTTTTGTCTTTTTTTCAAGACAGGATTTCTCTTGTTGCCTTGGCTGTCCAAGTTTGCTCTGTAGGCCAGGTTGGCCTCGAACTTTGTCTGCCTCTCCCTCCTGAGTGCACACTGTTGTAGGAGCTGCGGGTTGCATTCCGCCACCCAGCTCCCGCCTGCAGCTAGCTTTACCCAAAATAACACCGCACAAATTGTATTCTTTTAAACACTGCCTGGCCCATTATATCTAGCCTCTTCTAGGCTAATTCTCACATATTAATTTAGCCCATTTCTAATAATGTGTGTAGCACCGCTAGGTGTGCTTACCGGGAAAGATTCAGCATGTCTGACCTGGCGGCTTGCTTCATCGCGTCTGCCCGTGAGAGGGGAGCATGGCGTCTGCTCCAGAGAGCAGAGCTGTTGAGTCTGAGCTCACTTCCTCTTCCTCCCAGCATTCTGTTCTGTTTACTCCACCTATGTTTTAACCTATGAGGGCCAAGCAGTTTCTTTATTATAATTAACCAATGACCGTCCTCCATCAGCACACCACACCATTGCCTGGCTTCTTTTCTTTTTCTTAAAGACAGAGTCACACTATGTAGCTCTGACTGGCTTGCTGGCCTGGAACTATAAATTCACAGCGATACCTACTTATACCTCCTGAATGATTATAGCTTTTTTTTCGTTGTTGTTGCTGTTTTGTTTGTTTTGTTTGTTGGTTTGTTTAGTTGGTTGGGTTTTGAGACAGAGTTTCTCTATGTAACAGTCCTGGCTCTTCTGGAACTTGTTTTGTAGACCAGGCTTAGATTTAAGGTTTGTGCCACCACCAACATAAGGTGGGTGTCTTACTATATAGTTGAGGAATTTATCCTGCCTCCATCTGAGATGGATGTCTATTGAATTTGTAGCTTTAAGTGCATATACTTGAAAAGAAATAAGTAAAACTTAATGAGTTAAGTATCTCAATGAATTGGAAAGAAAGTAAAACAGCATGACCCCTTCTGATAGGAGGGAGGTGATAAAGAACAAAGCTGAATAAAATGAAAACCACGTAGATGATGAACAGGCTAACTAAACAATAGTTAATAGTGGGCTAGGGATGTAGCTAAGTGACAGAGTGCTTGTCTAGCATATGCAAGACTCTAGTCCAACCCCTGGCACTGAAGAAAGTCAGAAAATGCTATGGTGTTGTATACTTCTGATATACTTGTCAAGAAAGAAGGTATAAATGACCAAAGCAAAAGAGTATAGCAAGGGAAGACACTACAGATTCTGTAAAAGCTCATAAACGCAGGGTATTATTAATAACTTTATGCCAATAAAATTTAAAATGCTAATAAAAATAGCAAACAGCTAGGCAAGAATGATGATAAAAATGCATGTGGTCCCATTGAGAGAGGATTGAGTCAGCCTGGGCTGCATAACAAGGTCTCATCCTAAATAAACATAGAAGCTGAAAACAAAGCAAAAACAACAAGCTCCTAGAACATAATTTAAAACTGATTCAAGAAAACATAAGGCCTAAATGATCTTAAACTATTAAAGAAATTTAATCGGTAGAGAAATTCTTCAAGGAAAACTCTAAGTTAATTGACTTTGCCAGCAAATTCGATGAGAGAAGTACAGTTTTGTCTCACCCTGACAGTTAGAGAAGTTATAATCCCAGTTCATTAGTGATGTTGTTTGTAAACTCTTGAGCTGCCCGTTAACAGTCTGGTGTAAAGGATATACAGCCGGTACTATCACAAGGAGACTGGTTTGTCTGTTAGTTATTTTCCTCATTGCTGCAGGGCTGACAAAAACGACTTCAAGACTGCTTCTTTTGGCTCACAGTTACAGGGACAGGTGGTGGAGCAGCCATGACAACAGGTGCTTGAGGTCTCTGGTCACATTGCATCCAGAATTGGGAAGTAGAGGAAGATAAATAAATGGTGGTGCTCGGCTCCTTTTCCCTGGTGTACTCCATTTGAGGCCCCACTCCATCAGTAGCACCACCCCCACTCAGGGTGGGCCTTCTCTTTTTGTTAAACCTTTCTGGAAGAACCCTCACAGGATAAGCAGATGTGTTCTTTGGTGGTTCTAAATTAAACCACATTGGCAGTAAATATTAGCCATCACTTTTTACCTCAAGGTTATTATAGAAGGTCTTTAACATTAGAAAATTAACTTTATTCTACATTAATAGAATAAAGGATTTATGAGGATAAGAATTACACAAAAAATAAAATAATGGCATAATAAAAAGTAAAAAGTGAAAATTCCTCTTGGGGCTCATTCTACTCCTAGGAGTTCTTTTTCACATTTTCTTAATGAATCTATGATGAAAGAAAGAAAGAAAGAAAGAAAGAAAGAAAGAAAGAAAGAAAGAAGAAAGAAAGAAGAAAGAAAGAAGAAAGAAAAACTAATAAGGAAAATTTCATATTAATATAATAAAATATAAAGATCCTATGGTCATCTCAATAAAAGAAGAGAAATTGTTAATAAATTTAACACCATTGCTGAGAAGGAAGGAAGGAAGGAAGGAAGGAAGGAAGGAAGGAAGGAAGGAAGGAAGGAAGGAAATCAGGAAGGAAATCCTTAGCAAACTGAGAGGGTTTTCTTGATTTCATACAGTCAACAAAGAAAATGGTTGAAAATAGAAACAAAAAGATTCTTTTACTTTTATTCAACATTATACTGGAAGTTCTAACAAACAGGGTGAGGAAATTGCATAAATAAATGAGAAGCGTGGAGGAAGAAACAAAAATCTTATTATTTACAGAGCCATATAAATGTCTGAAAGGATCTGTAGACAAGTTATTGGAGCTAAAAGTTTACCAAGACTGTCAGAAAATTAACATATGATCGTTACTTCTATGTGTGAGTAACAAGTGGTTAGAAGTATGTTATTCATAAAGTAATAGGATCTGAGAATATACTCTCTGAGAAAAATGATGAGGCATTTCCTAGAAGTGTCAAAGCTGTCCATTGCTGAGGAAATGAGCCGTGCTTTTAGAGTGAAAGGCCCCGTGCTGAGGATGTTCTTCCCAGTAAACTCTCAAAAGGGGTTCTTGGACATTTGTCCTTTCCTTCCATCTTGTTTGATGCAAAACCTCTTTGTTCGTTTCCCTTTCATATACCAGACCCACACACTTTCAGGGATTCTCTGGTCTTCACCTCTTGTTTCCCTGCAGGGATGCAGGGTTGTAGCTGCTCATTTGCTGCATCCAGCTTTCTTGTGTGTTCTGGGATTCACACTCAGGTCCTCATGCTCGGATGGCAAACACTTTTACCTAATAAACCACGCCTTCCATTCTGAGATTTTGAAAAGTTCACAGTTAAGCAAGTATAGTGTGCTTATAATCCCAGCACTCAAGAGATTGAGGCAGAATGCTGTATTTAAGGCCAGCCTTCGTCAAAAAGTAAGACTAGTCTATAAATAAATATCCATGGTGTAAGCTCTGTGCTTCATTTTACTTGTTACCTGAAGTTTATTGCATCAAACTTAAATATTGAAGCATGTATTTTATCTACTTTTGTAAGTGGGTATCTGCATGAATGTCTGTGTAGCATGTGTGTGCCTGGTGCCTTTGGAGGCCAGATCAGATCAGGCCAATCAGATCCTATGGGACAGGAGTTACAGATAGTTGTGAGCCATCATGTTTGTGCTAGAAATTGAACCCAAATCTTTGAAAGAGTAGCCAGGCTCTTTATTGCTCAACCATCTCTCCAGCTTCATGTTGAAGCACTTTATAATTGACAGTAATAAATCCTTTTATTCCTCCAGCTTTTAAAATTGAATTGAATGGCAGTTGATAAAATAATTATTGTTGTACTTTGTATTAAAGAAATTCACGGGGGCTGGAGAGATGGCTCAGTGGTTAAGAGCATTGCCTGCTCTTCCAAAGGTCCTGAGTTCAATTCCCGGCAACCATATGGTGGCTCACAACCATCTGTAATGAGGTCTGGTGCCCTCTTCTGGC